>NW_001849539.1:41823-62087 GCF_000209065.1 Trypanosoma cruzi
GCCCTCACACACACAAACACCATCGCAGTGCCGTCAGTCCGCGGGTGAGAGGATTCGGCCCTCCACACAAAAAACGCACACACCGCCAGCAGCCACCCACCATGGAAGAGAAGAGACCCAACGCCACCATCGCCTCCAGTTCAATCCCACGGCCAACGGGATACGGCCGCAGCCCCGCAGCCAACACACAACGCACACGGAGCGAGCAATCACCACAGAGCCACACACGCCGAAGCGGATCCTCACCCAGCCATGACGCGCCGCCTCACTCCATGCGGTCACAACGCAGCGCCCCCACACCATCAGGAAGAGACACTCGCCCTGCGCGCTGCCTCTCTCCTCCCTTCGCTTCATGCCCACGGGAAAAAGCTGCACCCAGACGTAGTTGCCACACTCACCGCAAAGGAACCATCCGAATCCACTGTGATTTGCACTCTGTGTGCGTGTGCATGTGCGTGTCTGCAGAAACACGATGTAAAGAAGTAAAAAAAGAAACGGAGCACGTAAAGAAACGCAAAAACAAAATGTACAGCAGAGCCGCATGGTAGAAGTAACAAGACTGCTCAAACTCATGACTGCACCGCAGCCCAAGCAGTGGCGAGTCATACAAGATTTATTTAAAACAATTACAAAAAAAAATTCCCCTTTCACCATTATCTTTCCAGCCCCGAACAAAGTAATTAAATAAAAAGAAAAAAAGACACGAAAGAAGTCGTCCTCCATTGCTCTTACTCCTAAAAAAAAAAAAAATCACCCGGTTACTGTGTGGCCCACCAAAATGTTTATATATTTTGCCCGCAAATTAAAAATTAAATAATTACTTGTCTTTCAACCGTCTGACCCTCCATGTGTGTCCGCACATCGTTTATATTTCATGGGGTCATCTGCGTGTTGGTGCTCCCCTCAGCCCTTCCATCGGCGCGTGAGTGCAGCCCGCAGAGCACAGTCACTCGTGTGTGTGGGGACTGAGAGAAGCACGCAGACATGACGGGAGTCGCGTCTCTCCATCGGGGGAGTGAGCGCAGCAAAAGAAAAAAAATCATCAGAGGGGACTGAGAGAAATGCTCACGAGGCCGACCCCGAAGAGGCTGCCAGAGCGTGAAATGTACACGCAAAACAAAAAAAAAATCCTTAAAGAAGCGGCAGGGTGTGGCTGTGTGTGTGGCGCTGCAGGTATCTGCCCGCCCTGGCCGCAATAAAAACAACAAAACAAGAGGGAAAGAAATGTGTGCTCCGCCCCACAGGCCCTCGTCGCACGCCCACACGTCACGGCTCCCTCAGCGCGCCGTTCGTCGCGGCCCCTCCTCATGCGTGCAGCAGGCGAGGCGCACAGGGCCGTCGTCGTGAGCGTGTCGGTGGGTGTGCGAGTGGAGCAGTTGGGCGGGAAACACACGGCACCCCTCACAGGAAGAGTGCAGCAAGAAACAATTAAAAGAGTAGAAAAGAAAAAAAACGTCCATAGTGATTGCCCCGAAAGCAAAAAAGAGAAGAGATGGGGGATGAGAAACAAAAAAGAAAAAACAGAAATAAAAAATTTTATTTAAAAAGCAAACAAAAATAATTAAAAACAAACATAAAAAAACATAAGAAATTATGCTCCGAACAGAAAAAAAAAAAAAATTTAAAAGCCGAAGAAAAAAAAACGCCCATGGTGGTTGCCATGAATCAAAAAGCAAAAGAAGGAAAGTACTAAATGAGAAAAAGAATTGTTCATTGCGGAGAGTAATTCATTACCGGATGGTGTCGGTGCGGAGGAGGGCACAAGTGCTCCACACTGAGGCCGCACACTCCTCACGCAGCCGCAAACCCCCACAGCCCCAGCAGAAGCAGCAGCGGCAGCACTCCGCTCTCACGCATAGTGCCAGCAACGCTGTTATCCCACTGCGACGAATTTAAAAGGCTGCTGCTGAGTGTCGCCGCCTCTGCTTCCTTGACCTGTGGATGGAACCCTTCTTGTCCATTGCCTTCAGCGTTGTGCGTTGCTGCATTTGCTGCGTCGGGGGTGCCCACAGAGAATTGGGTTGGTTGATCTGCCTGCATCATAGCTCCACCTTCCGTCCCCGCCGTTTGTGCATCATCAGATGAAGAAGCACCAACATCAGTACTGGCGGCGCTTGAAGATGTAACAGATGCCACAGCTTCATGTCCATCGGAAGATGTGGCAGATGCCGGCTGGTTTGCAGTTCCCTCCCTTGCTGAGGATGTTGCGGCACTGGGCTCCGCTGGTTTGGGCCCTTCTGATTCCGACTCCGCTGGTTTGGGCCCTTCTGATTCCGACTCCGCTGGCGTGGGTGCAGCGCCACCACTCCGAACACTGTTCGCGTTCAAAGTTGTTTGGTCCGTCGGCTGTGGTCCGGCAGCAGCAGGCGGTGGCACAGTTGGCTGTGTATTTATGTTCACCGTATCGTTGGCAGATTCAACGGACGGAGAAGTAGCTGCCGCCGCCGGCACCGGCTTCCTTTCCGGAGGCGGAATGGTGACTTTATTCGCGTTGAGGGCGCCAATCTCAGTTTCATTCAACGGGCGGTTGTACAGAAAGACGTTCGCCACCGTCGCATGGATTTTTCTGCTGTGCAACAGCTCATCGTACGCGCCAAAGTAAAAGTGTGAGATCTCTTCCATTAATTCATCAGAAGGACGAGGCAGACTCATATTCCAAAGGAGAGTCCCGTCAACGTACACGGAGCCCACACCGTCACGCATTTTGAGCACCACGTGATACGTTTTGTCCAGCTCCCATGCGGTAAAATGCTTCGGAAACAACTCATGCTCCACGCTCCACTCCATATTATTATCGTACGACAGTCCCAGGAGTGTTGTCTTCCCCATTTTCTTCAGGCCCATCAGGGGAGTGATGCCCTTCGGCACCTCGTGAATCGACACCGTTGCCGCAAGAGTAAACCCATAGTTTGCAAAGTGAAACGGCATTTTCGGCCACTGCTTGCACACAGGCCACTCGGCCCCCGCGCTACGCCCTTCGAACGTCAACCCACTGGGAACCTTTTTCGTCGCACCCCTCACAACGGCATTCACCCCAAGGTACTCGTCCTCCCATTTGTCCCCATGGAGCGTATCGGCCAAATGGCCCACAAGCCCAGTCGTGGGGATAGGAACAGGACAGTCCCATCTTGACAGCGTGGCGCCTGAGGCAATTGAGCTGCATTGTCTCAGGGCATTGTCCTTCACGGCCCAGGTAGACAGCGCATGCCTTATCCTCTGCAGCTCATGCGTCAGATCCAAGGGGTAGGGGACGGAGTTGCTTCCAACACCGGCCTCGTACAAACAATACAGCCTATCATTCGCGTACAACAGAGAGCTGGAGGTCGCGCCATACCCAGTGGGTAACAGGCCAACGTGGTAAATGCGGTTCGTGTCCGTTAGCCACAGGTGAATCCCGCCCATTTGGTTGTCCCTGGAATATTCCAGCTGGGTAAGGAGGATCACCTTCTTTCCGCCAATCGTTGCAGTGATGAATCCACCCTGAATGTGGAGCCCAGAACCTGCCAATGAGTTGCTCCATACACGCGAGAGCGTCCCCAGAGCCTCCGTCCACGTGTTCCCCTTGTCAGTCGACTCGTACACTCTTCTGCGGCCGTACTTACATGAGGTGATCATGATGATTTTCCCAGCCTCCCATTCAAGGATACTGGGGTTGGTGCAACCCGCATGTGTCGCGCTTTTCGCAAGGGTCCAGTGCTGTTGACCGGGATTCAAGTACATGACTGTGGACGCAGTGTCCCCTCCAAATGTCAGAAACTGCACGGGAAACACGAGCGTGCCATCCGTCATTTTCGTGATGGGAGTGCTGGCATCGTTGAGGAAGCCAATAATGTCACCGTATTTATGGGGATAATGAGGGCGAATGCTCATAGAGACGGAATTCATCGACAAGCCTCCGCTTTGTCCAGGCCCCGTCTCCAGAAAATGGATAAGAGACTCCACACCACTTCTCCGCTCATCGGGAAACCGAATTATGGCCCCGTTCCGTAAGTCGTAGCCCTCCACAAATGCAAAAAGCGGTCCGAAGGGTCCAAAAGACGAGGGAAACGACATCCGGTAAGGGTGTGGAGCAAAAGCGTCACGACCTTCTGGCCCCGCGTACGACTGCCACGTCCTCCCATCATCAACGCTGATCCATGCCATCAACTGCATGGACGCACTCCCGCTCCCCACAGTTCTATTGAACTGAGCTCCAGCAATGGCCAGCAGCATCCCGTTCACATTCACAAGATGGGGATTGCGGAAAATATGGCCAGGGACCGGTGGGTTTGCGGCTCGATACTCCCTTGGCAACTGCTCCAAACCGTGTCTCTCATAGTAATCGTCCACTCCCGTTCCATAGTTTTGGGCCTGCACAGTCCCCGCGGCGGCGCACATCATAACGACGAGGAGGAGCAGCACCGCCGAAGTAGACACACGCCGGGACATGTTGGACCCCTGCGGCTCGCTCTCTCCTCCTTCCCTCCTCCTTCCGCTGGATCCGGTCACACGGCGACGGTTGTGTGTGCGGGGTGCCCTCACTGCAGCAACACGTGAGAGCATACAAATATTTGTGTGTGTGCGGTGTGTGTGCTGTTGATCCTTTCAGGGCCTTCGAATCTCACAGTAGCGTTTGGCGCTTGTTTGCTTTCTTTCCTAGTGTGTCTGTGTGTGTTTGTGGAAGAAATGGGAAGAGACACGGGGAGCAGACAAGACAAGTTGTAAAGAAAAACACTGCGCACCGTCAGCAGCAGCGGGCCACGCCCCCACAACAACTCACTTCCACAGAAAGGCGAGGAAGCGTGCGCGTGCGGGTGCGTGCCAAGAACACAGCGACAATCATCGCCAGAGGAGGCCATCGTGGCACCGTCCGTCACGCGTCAACGCACCGTGCGACGCACGCACCCAGCAGGAAAAAAAACAGAGGGGAAAGAGGAATAGCCCCGAGTGCACACAACACCTCCACGCACGGCAGGCATCGTGCAGCCGCATCAACCGACCCCAGCGGGATGCGGAAGGCGTCCCGCACACATCCAGCCAATGACACCGTGGCCCCCCACCGCAGGCAGACACGCAGCGGCCTCGCCACGTCAGCACGGAGACCACGGGACGCGCAGTCACAGTCGTCCCGCCGCCAAGAGCCTCCTGCAGAGCACCATACCAATACTTGTGTTTGTGTGTGTTTTCTGGAGGAGCAGAAGAGAAGCGGAGCACAGGGAGACGCATCAGCACGGCAAGAGGCACAGCTGGATGGCAGCGATAAACACAGTGCACCCCGACCTCCCCAATCACGCACGGTGGCGGCAAACACCCATCGAATAAACAAAACAAAAACACGGCGGCAGGGTGTGGCTGTGTGTGTGGCGCTGCGGGTGTCTGCCCGCCCTGGCCGCTAAAACAACAAAACAAGAGGGAAAGAAATGTGTGCTCCGCCCCACAGGCCCTCGTCGCACGCCCACACGTCACGGCTCCCTCAGCGCGCCGTTCGTCGCGGCCCCTCCTCATGCGTGCAGCAGGCGAGGCGCACAGGGCCGTCGTCATGAGCGTGTCAGTGGGTGTGCGAGTGGAGCAGTTGGGCGGGAAACACACGGCACCCCTCACAAGAAGAGTGCAGCAAGAAACAATTAAAAAGGGAATGAGAGATAAAAATAAAAAACGTAAAAGAATTTACTAAAAAAGCAAAACTAAAATTAAAACATTAAAACAACAACAACTTAATAAACGCAGAAGAAAGCAAAAGGGGAGAAAAGTAAATAAAAGTTATTTATGAGGTGAAATTTGTTCCTGGCGGTGTGTGTGTCGGTGCAGGGAGGGCGCAAGTGTCCCACGCGGCAGCCAGTCACTCCTCACGCAGCCGCAAACCCCCACAGTCCCAACAGGAGAAGCAGCAACGATGGCAGCAGTCCGCTCTCACGCACAGTGCCGGAGTCGCTGTTATTCCCCTGCGACACATTTCCGAGACTGCTGCTGAGTGCCGTAGCATTTACTTCACTGATCTGCGTATTAACCTCCTCCTCCTGCCCATTCGTTCCTTCTTCTCTTGTCTCCATCGTTGGCTCGCCATCAGCAGTAGAACCGCCATCTACAGTTTGAGTTCCATCGGGAGATGTTCCTGAAGTCACCTGCTTTACGGAGTTCTTTCCTGCTGAAGAAGTACTGACAGTGGACATCGCTGATTTGGATGCACCGCCACTGCCCGCATCTTTACTGCTCCCCATCGACTGTCCCTGTTCCAACGGATGTGTTCCGGCAGGAGTAGACGGAGTTTCGGTTTTCTGAGCATTCGGGGTCACCGGATGACTGGGAGGTATAATGGAATCAGAAGAAACTGTTGAAGGCTCCGACGGATTCTCTTTCAAAAGTTGAATTGGGTCTTTATTCGGGTTAAGGACGCCAATCTCTGCTTCATCGAACGGGCGGTTGTACAGCAGGACGTTCGACACCGTCACATGCACCTCTTCTTGGCTCCCTGCGCCGCTTCCATCCCCTCCAATGTAGAAGTGGGAGATCTCGTTCGAATCTGTAACTTTCAATTCACATGGCGCATCTCCCACACGCTGACCATCGACGTACGCGGAGCCCTGGCTGCCGTTCCGTAGCAAAATTACCACGTGGTGTGTTGGCCCCAAAGTGCTGCTGAGCTTCCCAGAATTCGGTACGCCATCGCACAGCACCTGCCACTTACCACCGCTGTCGTACGACAACTCCATAAGTTTCTCTTGGCCTTCCAGACGCACACCCATCACCGGAATAGTGGTACCTCCCTCCGTCGCTTCCTTGTCGATGGACACCGTCGCCACAAGAGTGAAGTTGTAGTTCGCAAAGTGGTACAGCTGATTCCGCCCCTGACTGCCAACGGGCCACTCCGCCCCTGCGCCACGCCCTGTGAACCTCACGCCATCGGTAGTCCCTGCTGCCCCAACACCGCTCTTCACGGTGGCGTTCACCCCGAGGTACTCGTCCCTCCATGTACTCTCAGAGAAGTTGCCGGACAAAAAGCCAACCAGCCCAGCCGTGACCACAGAAGTGCAGACAGTGCCAGTCGAGGTACTCTCCGCAGCACTTGAAGTGGGGCACAGCTTGGAGACACTTTCGTCCACTTTCTTCCAAGTCGCCAGCACCTCCTTCACCCGCTCCAGCTGCGCAGTCAGAAGCACAGACCAAAGACTGCGTGACGATGTATCTTCACCGCTCCTATCCTTCTCGTACAGTGCAATCAACTCCTTATTCTCACCTCCACCACTTTTGTACAACAGGGAGCTGGCGGTAACGTCGTCTTCCCCTTCCCTGGATACCGGCCCAATATCAACAATGTGCGTATTGTCCGTCAGCCAAAGATGGAGTTCGCCCTTTTCCTTTTCCTCCTTTTCCCTCTCCGTAGAAGGCACCGGCAGGGTGACGAGCATCAACCTTCTCTTATGATCATCTCCAATAGTCGCTGTGATGAACCCGCTCCCAACGCCCTTCTCAGGTCCCTCGCGTTTGTTGCCCCACACGCGCGAGAGTGTCCCGAGTGCCTCCGTCCACGACTCCCCCTTGTCACCGGACTCGTACACCCTGCGGCGGCCATCATCACACGCTGTCATCATGATGAGTTTTCCCTCCTCCCACTCCACGACGGAGGGATCGCTGCAGCCATCGGCAGACATCCCCTTCGACAGCTTCCAATTCGAAGCATCCGAAGAGTACATGAGCAGTGAGACAGTCTTTCCGCCCACAACTTCGCTCTGCCCCAAATTCTTCTTCGTGCCTTCCACGGGAAACACAAGCGTGCCGTCCTCCGTCTGAATGCCAGATCCACCGCCTCCAATCAACTGCATCAAGGAATCGTGTTCGCCAGCAGAAAAGGTGCCGACCAGTCGCTGGTTCTCATTCCATTGGATTTTTCGGTTGCCTCCCTCAACACTGACTTTCCCTTTCACCAGCAAAAGTCCCCAACGAGCTGCAGGAGAGGCCTGATCATCAGCGGCAGCTGTCCGGCTGTATTTACCAACAAGCATGTAAATATCATTTTCCTTCACAACTGTTGTTGGTCGACTCACATCTACTTTCTTTTTGATTGCGGTAGTGCCTTCCTCCAGAGCCTGTGTATCCCTTTTGGCATCCTTCAGCACTTCCACCGGTTCGTTAGCCTTTGCTGTCGTCACAAGTTGAGTTGCAATGCCAGTAAAGATGGTTTCACCCTCCTTGCACTGCGCCTCGGCGACGGCAAATACGTCACTCCCCACTTTTAGAAGGCCAGGAAAGCCCAACGAGTCCACAGCTACACCACCATTGGCGTCCTTCCATTCAAACTTTGGATCACCCCCTGAAGCACTGTTCTCCGCGTGTGCGGCTTCACTGCCGCAGCACATCATAACGAGGAGGAGAAGCAGCACCGCGGAAGTAAACACACGCCGGGACATGTTGGACCCCTGCGGCTCACACTCTCCTCCTTCCCTCCTCCTTCCGCTGGATCCGGTCACACGGCGACGGTTGTGTGTGCGGGGTGCCTTCACTGCAGCAACACGTGAGAGCATACAAATATGTGTGTAGGCGGTATGTGTGCTGTTGGTCCTTTCAGAGTCTTCGAATTTCACAATAGCGTTTAGCGCTTGTTTGCTTTCTTTCCTAGTGTTTGTGCATGTAGGAGGAGAGAGAGAAACACGCCAAGAAAAGAGGTGAAACAGTGAGCACAGCCACCCATCCACACTGCGAGCGGCATCATGATCCTCGCCGCAGTCACTCCCAACCACGACAACAACTCACGCACACAGACACATGGAACAAGGAGTAGGAACAGTGCACCGGGAACACGCAGCGACTGCCACCACCACCACCAGCAGCAGCAGGAGCCACGGCGGGTGTGTTATTCGTCACGCGTCAGCACACACTGAACAACGCCCACACACGCTGCCGCCAGTCGTTTTACTGTTGTCTCTCCCCGCAACATCCACCGCACATCGCCCCGCACAGCCGGAGAATCCTCCGTCGCTGTATGAACAGCGGGAGGAACACGTCGGCACGTGCAGCTGCTGGGCAAGAATCCATACGCACTCGTCACAGGCACCCAAAATGCCAAACCACTCACCGGCCGCACGCCGCCAACATCACACCCACAACACATCGAAAAGATCCAAATCACGCGCTCCCGTCCTCCCTCCTCGCGAGATGCCGCACCATGGCAGCACGTCAGCGCGGCTACCCACGCCAGAAGCTACCGCTCGCAACAGCATCTAATGTGCCGTGCGGGCCGCACACAACTCTCCGCATCGTGCGAGGCCGTCCCCCACTCACGCACATCATCGCCAACGCGTCGCATTCCGCAACAACAAATACGGCAAAAAGAGTCCCCACGCCACCCACAGCAGGAACATCGGTGCCGCACACACAACGTCAAAAAAAAAAAAATAGCGCAGAAGCGAGCCGACACGCACACCTCCACACGCACGGCACAAAGCCTCTCCCATCATATGCGTGGTCCAGCCGGGACAGCAACAAAGGATACAAGGGCACACGCAACCCTTGCCATCCCCGCTCCCAGAAACACAAAGCGAGGAATACACCGCAGCTCGGACACGGCACAAGCGAGCAACGCGGGCGGCGGCGATGAGGTCGGTACCCATTCACTCCCCTGTTTTGTGTGGGCAAACGGCTCCGCCCATGAGAGATTACAGATGTGTGCATACTCAAAGACTGACCATGATAAACGGTCACTCTTTATCCACAGCTGGGTCGCCGCGTGTTGGTCGACAGTGAGGCACATCCACCACAACAACACGCCACGGACAGCAGGGCTGTAGCGGCGCAAAGGACAGCGATCCCCGCCACAGCGCAGTCGTGCCGATCAAGCAAAGCGATATACCGCCGCTGTGCACACACCTCGGAAGGCCGCAGCTGCAAGGCACCAGTGATGCGCACAACCGTTAACAGCGGGACGGCATGCAGTTTCCTTCGCCCGTGCCTCACTCCAACAACAAAAGCAGCACAGAAAGCCGCTATGGTCCCTGTAGCAACAAATTCCTTTCGGGAATAGCCGTGACAAAATCCTTTGTGTGGGTGCCGCGGTCGGTCTCAATGCTCTCCGCAACGGGGACAGATGCCCGTGGCAAAGCTTGTTCAGTAGATGCCGGTGAAACCGTCCTGCTCCACACGCCCTCTCCTCGCCGTCCCACGGAACCACTGGAAGTAGGCTGCCGCTGGTGGCAGATATCGTCCACACCTGCGCGTGGTCACGGCAACTAACGCTTCCCTCATCGTACGGTCGAGTGGCCCACGCAACCGTCGCTCCGTCCGTGCATGGAACCAACGGACGTTACCCTTTTCAGTCACTTCCGGATGCACTTACATGCCGAGGCACCTCAATGCAGCATGCGCTGCAGCACTGAAATCTCTCTCCTCCGGGTTCCTCGCATCCGTCGTGTTGGTGGGAAGCGTGTCCAGACACCACGAAGAGGGCTCATCCCCGGGCATCGCAGACAAATATTCTTCCCTCCAAATAACAGCCTCAATATCCCTCACATCCAGTGCGGGATCAGTGATGGGGCAACGGCCCATCGAGTGTTTTGCTGACATTTCATGGATGCTCCCCAAATACCAACCGCGGGAATACCGGTCCGACGCGCAGCGTTTGACAGGGACACCCACTTCGCAGACCATGTAGCAATATTCACTCGTGCTCGGTGCGGAGCGCTTCCTCTGCAGCAGCTCACAGAATGCATTCCTGCACCAACGCATCGGCTCCGCCATCTCCCACTTCACCCTCAAGCAGCCAAGGTCAGCCAATGCGGCCAGCAACACCTCTGTGCGGCAGCCGGCACTCCCAATCGGTGCCATCCGCTCATCCCTCGCGTGGCGCCGCCACCAGCGCGACTCCAGCGTCCTCCCGTCCCCATCGTCATCCTGCAGCTCCATGCCATCGATGTCGTCGCAGTCGTAGTGCTCCCTCGCAGCCATCGCGGCAGTCTTCGAGTCCACCACCTCCGACAGCGCCCTGCCACGCACACCAATAGCATTCCTCACCATGCTGCGGCTGGCCATGTGCGGGTAGGTGAAGCCGAAAGCATGGGCCATCAGTTGCGCGGCGATGCGGGTGGCGAGGCCTCCGCAAAATAAAACCGTCGGGCAAAGTACATGGCGCCAGCGACTGGACGGCCATCCTCCAGCGTGGCGCACGGCAGTGCCCACACACCACCAGGTGCCGCAGCCACGTACAACACTGTGTCAGAATCGGCAACACCAGTGGAACAATGCCCAGCAGGCACCGTGAACCGACTACAAACGCTGCCCGTGGCAAATGGGGGCACAATCAACGAACCCTCCAGTGGCTGCACGAGCAGACGATCCGCATGCAGTTGGACAGAAAGAGAAACAACTTTTTCGGCAAGGATGTTGCCGTGCACAGAGGAAGGAACATCACCCTAACAGCCCCGATTTTCACCCAATGAATGCATTGCGTGAGACCGCTGTGAGAGGCAATACTTCCTGGTATCATTCAATTCCCTTGTGGACACATTGGTGCAGATGGGCGCCCATAGGTTCCTCCAAAAGAAGTTGTACGCCCGCAAAGCATCCTGCTCTCTAAGATGCATATTTCCCACCGTAACCGGGATCGACCTCGCTGTTGGAGCAGACCACATCGTCAAAGAATCAGTAATACTTCAGGGTAAAAGAGAAACACAAACAGGCATATAGCATCACAAACACCATCACAAGCAAAAGCAGCGCTGGAGGCCGCGGCGTGCCGTGAAATAACTGACGGAAGGCGTATTTCAAAGGAAAAAATTATTGGCTTCACAAGAGCACGAGAAGATAACAATTTTAAAACAATTAAACAATATGGGAATACAGAAAAGAAGATTAAAGTGTTTGTAGTCAAAGCAAACCAACAATCGAAAGAAGTGGAATGGCTGCACTCAACCACAAAACAACGAAAAACAAAACAAAAAGCCGAAGCGTGGGACGACCAGCGCACACACTCTCATTGCTCCCGTAAGGCAAAACACACACACACAGGGAGAGAGAGAGAGAGAGGTCGCCCACTCAATGCAATAAAAACAAAACAGAAACAGTTACGGTGCTCCGCCCATGCAGCCAGGCAGGACGGCAGCGGTGCGTGTCGTGCAAAAGAGAGCACCAACGGGCCTGCATGGGTGTGCATGCATATATACAATGGGCACATTATGTGTCTGCTTCGTGGGATGAGGTGAGGGCGAGAGTCCATGCAAGGGGACACACACAGAGAGTGAGTGAAAGACGAGTGTGTGTGCGGGCGGTGCACGGCTCTCTCCCCCTCACTCTCACGCGGCCACCACCGCAGCAGCAGCCGCACACACAACAACAACAAGAAGCAAAAGAGGGGAGGTGGAGTGGGAGACCGCGGTGCTGCCGTCACTGTCGCCAGGTGTCACCGTACCATTTGTTTGAGCGGCGATTGCTTTTGCTGCTTGTGGTGCTGCATCGCTGGCTGCAGATGGACCGTGGGTATCACCAGCTTCGGTTCCGTCGTTCTGCGGTCCTTCGGGGTTAGGCCGTTGAGGGTCGTCATCATCCGCATCCGCCTCACTCTGGGCACCACTACTGCCACTTGTGGAGATGGGTGATGCTGTTGATTGCGCTGTATGGCTCGTAGGTGCATCCTTCAAATCTGGTGGATCTGTTTCTTCTCTGTGTTGCTTTGGCGCACCATTCCCTGAGGGGTTTTCCGGTGCTTCGGACGCCGTTTTGGAGTGTGACGGTGGCGTCGTGCTTGTTGTTTCTGTTATATTTTGTAAGTCTTTTGATGCTGTTGGGTTTGTTTCTCCTGCTGGAACAGTCATTGCTGGTGATGGCTCTGCTGGTGGTACTACGTCATTGACTTGTGGTACTGGGGGTGCTGAGGAGTCGCTGCTGTAAGGGGATAACCCGGCATTGTGGCCAGTATTCCCTCTTCCCCCGTTCGCGATTTCACCGTCAGCAACATTAGTATTAAGTTCTGCGTTTGGTGTAGCGGACAACTGTACCTGCGCATCAGAACCAAGTGTTTCTGTTCCATTCACTTTATGTGGCGATCCATTTTGAGGCGCTGATTGTAAGTGATCCTGTTTTCCTTTGGAGCCCTCTTTTCCCTGCTGTAAAGGTTGCCCAGAGGAATTTGGATCTTCATTCTCATCAACCTGGAGGTTTGAAGATTTTTCATTGGAAGCAGAATCCGAAGGTTCACTTTCACTTTCATGAGAACTATCACCATTTGAACCTCCACTGCCTCCATGACTCCCATCTGCGAGAGAAGATTTATCACCACCTCCACGTTCGCCGGAAGTTCCGGATCCACCAGCAGCAACATCGGACGCCGATGCCAGAACCCCGCCGGCACCGCACCACAGCACGCAGAGGGCACACACCAGCAGCAGCACACGGCCAGTCATCATCATCGCCATCACTCCTGTCACTTGCCTGCAGCCTTCAGCACAAACTAACACCCCGTCAACGCAAAGCGGAAGCAAAAGGAAAAGACACGGCACAGTAAAAAAACACCAGCCGCAGCAGCACGCGTTTCACGAAAAATATTAGGCCAATGAAGGTGCAAAAAACGCACAACGCCACGCAACAATTTAACAAGAAAAACACACAAAACAAGGAAAATAAAACAAAAGTAAACAAACAGCAAAAAAAGTAAAACAGCAAAAAAAAACAAAAACGCACCCAAATGTCTCCAGCGCGCATGCACCTATCCTTAACAGTGCGTCCACGCAAACAGTCATGTGGGTGTCGTGCATATGAGTGTGTCTGGGACGCGTTCAACGTGGCGGATGTGGGAAGCAACGCGGAGCACACAGCAGGGCGGCGGAAGCAAGCAAAGCAAACAACAATCACCATAATTACTCTTACTTTATACATCGGACCACAGTATACGTACACATGTCCCCGCGGTTGAGTGCTGGCACGCACAACCCGCACACACCTCTTCAGCCCAGAGCGGTGTACGCCAGCGCGGACACGGCGAGCAGCAGCGGGGCACACACCCACGCAGAGCTGCTGAGGCTGCCGTCGATTTCGCGAAGACCTGACGGTGCGCGGGTGGTCGTCGTAGTAGGCGTCTCCGTATTCATGGCCGTGCTACTGGGTGCCTCTGGCGCAGTGGTCGTCGTCGTCGTCGTCGTGGTCGTGGTTGTCGTCGTGGTCTTGGTATTTGGCGCCTGTACCTTAACCTCCTCATTATTTTTTGAGACTTCCGTATCAGCATCCTCTTTTTTTACCTCCGGATCTTTGGGATTACCCGTTGAACCTGGCGAATTATTGTTCCCATCGCCTGACACTGAATGTCCGGGCGTACCTGCTCCCCCTCCCACAACGGCCGAAACTGATGGAGGTAACGCAACGGCAGCTCCCGGAACCGGTTTTTTATGAGCATTCGAATGTGAAGAATCGGCCGTAAGACTTGGATCCTGAGCTAATTTGGAAGGTCGACCGGTGCCACCTTGTTCGTCGACAACATTAGCTGTCACACACACGGACGGGCAGCAGCACAGGGCGAGCATCAACAGGGCGCACTACAGACGGCACGTCATCATCGTGAGTGTGGTCGTTCAGTGGTGTGGAGCTGATCTGCACAGTGAGGGACATGGAGAGCAACAGGGGAGACGAGAGGTGCGGCAGACACACACACAGAGGGCACACCACATGAGGGGAGAGAGGGCAGCAGCCAGGCACGCAACGTACGCCGCACACAACGCACGACTCCCAAAAACAAAACAAAGCAGAAAAAAAGCTCTCAGCAGAAGCTTTCATTTCATGTGCTCCAAAGCATACAGGAAATGGGTGCGTGCACACATATTGCCTGCACAAACAAAAAAGGTCGCATTCCTCCACCAGCACACACAAAAATCCCTCACATTCCATGCGGCATCCGGCCTGTCCCTCCAATCCCCGTTTTGTGCGGTCCGTGGGACGCACGGCAGTGAGGCCGGCACCGCGTGTGGGTGGCAGAAGCAAACAAAAGGAAGAAACACGTCACGCATGACGGTGTGTCTGTTAGGCAGACATTGGGGGAAAAAGGATTTTGAAAAAAGATCAGAAAACAGACACAAAAGCACACGGAGGCGCTGATGAACCCAACAAGCACCTGCGCCAAAAAAATAAAAGGAAAAAAACAGAAAAATAAAGTCCTCGGCAAAATGCAGTAAGTGCTGCTGGAAAGCTGAACAGTTTTTTCCCCACGGGGAGTCGCAACTCCACCCCCCATGCCTTCTTCAGCACAGAGCCGTCATGCCCCACAGTTGCGGCACCAAAGCAGGCAGTAGTAGCACCGGGGACACAGACAAGTGGACGGTGCTGTCGCCAGAACTCGGGTCACCCTCGTGCTTCCTCTGCTGTTTAGCAACACCCGATTGTGGAATAGGGACTGTGCTTGCATTGAGTTGCTCCAACCCTTCACCATACACTGTGTGGTTATACAGAATAGCGTTGGTCACCGTCATATGGCTGCTCTCCGTGCCTCTCGCACTGCCCCAGCCAATAAAGAGGTATGAGATCCTGTGTTTCTCCAGCAGGGTTTCAAAGCTTTCCTCTTCCTCCTTCTGCATGCACAATCCCCTCCCATCCACAAACACGTAACATCCATCCGTATTCATTTCAAACGTCACTTGATACGTCGTGTTTGGTTTCCAGTCAAAAAGAGCAGGCTTGTCAGGATTAGCGTCACTAGGAGTCATGGAGCTCCTCTTCTTTTCGTGGGTGTACGAAATGCCAATGAGAACCGTGCTGTTGGGGTCGCTCATCCCCACACCCACCAAAGGGACGTTGCCACTCTCCGGCACCTCGTGAATCGACACCGCCGCCGCAAGAGTGAACTCCCTGTTTGCAAAGTGGTGCGGCACAGTCGGCCCATTCATGTCGACCGGCCACTGCGCTCCTGCTCCGGCGCCTTTGAGCATCACTCCATTAACAGCCGCTGCCGTATTCTTTATTATTGCGCCCACGCCGAGGTACTCGTCCCGCCACTCGGTCTCAGTTGAGCTGCCGGACAAAAAGGCAGCCAGCCCTTTCGTGGGAACAGGACCAGTGCACATGCCATTTGCTGCCGCCCAGCCAACCTTGGCAGTACGACTGCATCATTGCAGAGCGCTGTTCAAATCTGTCCATTTCTTCGCCACCACCTTTACCCGCTCCAGCCCCGCCGCCACGCGCACTGCAACATGACCGTTTGATCCGTCCTCGCTCCTCTTTTTGTTCTCGTACAGTGAAAGCAACTCGTCATTATTCCCTTTCACCAACAGGGAGCTGGCGGCAGCGTCGTCACCCTCACGGGATATCGGACCAACATCGTGCACACGCACACTGCTCGTCACCCAAAGATGGAGCCGACCCTTTTCATTGTCCTTAGAATACGCGGGCAGGGCGGCGAGCATCACCTTCTCGCCCGCAATGACTGCGGTGGTGGATCCACTCTGCACTCCGTACCCTTTTCTATCATGTGAGTTGCCCCACACGCGATTAATCGGCACAAGATTTGGATACCAACTCGTCCCATGCCCATCGGACATGCACAGTTGGTGCTGGCCATCCTCACAAGAAGACATCAGAATAAGTTTTTTGCCAGCCACCCACTCCACAACGGTTAGATCCCTGCAGCCCCTGCCAGCCGTGCCATACGAAAGCCCCCATTTGTTATCCGACGAAGTGAACTGCATGGCGAGCAAAACACTCTTTCCATCCCCGTCTGTGGCCTGCAGGGGAAACACAATCGTGCCGCCATGAAACGCAACACCCGAACCTCCTCCACCATTCAAATTCTTCAGGGAGTTAGTGCGACCTCCGGCATCGGGTTTAACCGCATGGGTCCCACTGCACCGGATCTTCTTGCTCTCACCCTCTCCAGTGACGGTCCCCCTCACAAACAAAAGGCCCCAGTTGCTTGCGTCAGCCGGTTGTGTGTCCGAATTTGTTTTGCCGTAGTCCCCAAGAGGCAAGTAGATGTTGCCACCACTCACAACTGTTGTGGGCCGCATTATCTCTGTCGCCTCCTTACCATCCGTAGCAGCAACACCCCCAGAAATTGCGCAAAAGGGACACTATTGTCCGCCATCGAGATCTCCATTGGACCACCACTTAAATTCAGCCGCCTCGCCATAATCCCATCACAGCCGCTGACTCCGCCTTCTGCCCTGCACTGAACCCCAGCAATGGCAAACACACCGCCCTTCACACTCACATAACTGGGAGCACGAAGCAACGTAACTTCCACGTCATTTTTACCTTCGCCCTATTTAGCAGAAGAAATAATTATCATCCCTTCAAATTAATCAATGAGCCGCACCGAATTACTTTCCTCAGCTTCCACAGCTCCACCGGTACCGCAGCACATCATCACGAGGAGGAGGAGGAAAAGCACCGCGAAAGTAAACACACGCCGGAACATGTTGGGCCTCTGCGGCTCGCTCTCTCCTCCTTCCCTCCTCCTTCCGCTGGATCCGGTCACACGGCGACGGTTGTGTGTGCGGGGTGCCCTCACTGCAGCAACACGTGAGAGCATACAAATATGTGTGTGTGGGCGGTGTGTGTGCTGTTGGTCCTTTCAGTGCCTTCGAATCTCACAGTAGCGATTCGCGCTTGTTTTCCCTCTGTGTGTGTTCAACAAGTGGAGGAGACAGCGACAGCGGCAATACATCAGACACGTCAGTGAGGAGCAGAGCAGAGCACCCACGCGGAGAGCAGGAGACAAGACAATCCGGAAGGGACGGCACGGAGGACCATCGCCCACAGAAAAGAGTAGCAACACGGCAATTCGCGACAGGCCGTCGGTGTGTGCGGGCCAGCCCTCACGCGGTGCAACACGCCACACCCAACAGCGAAAGACAGAGAGTGAGAGAGAGTGAGATGGATGGATGCCGTCAGGAGGCAATTACGATCAAAATGGCCCGTGAGCATGCGGCCACTCCGCGCAGGAACACAGGAGGAGAGGATGACGAGGGAAAGGCAAAAAGCAGCAAAAAAAGCACACGGAAGGAACAAACGACAAGCGGGAAAGGCACCGCCACGGCCCTCACCCTGGCCGGCGACTCCACACCAGCCCTCACACACACAAACACCATCGCAGTGCCGTCAGTCCGCGGGTGAGAGGATTCGGCCCTCCACACAACAAACGCACACACCGCCAGCAGCCACCCACCAATGGACGAGGAAGGGAAGAGACCCAACGCCACCACCACCTCAAGTTCAATCCCACGGCCAACGGGATACGGCCGCAGCCCCGCAGCCAACACACAGCGCACACGGAGCGAGCAATCACCACAGAGCCACACACGCCGAAGCGGATCCTCACCCAGCCATGACGCGCCGCCTCACTCCATGCGGTCACACGGAGTGCACCATTTCCTCAATACAACTTATTCGGCAATCCCTTTAAGATGCTTCTGTTAGTGATGGGACTTCGAACACAATAGAAGGAAATGGACAATGCAGTAACGCCGTGACACCGCCAGCCACAATGATTCCCTCATACCGGGGCAATTCTCCAATTGTGCCTCGCATGCACACACACACAATTAACATACTATGTGAAAATCACGCAACGTTTTTCACCAGAAAACAAACAACCCCTTTCCCTCCCTAATTTTCTTCTGTCACTGTTATGTTCGATAGCGTTGGACGTTCCTGGCCTTCGTGTGCGGCGCTGCCGCATGCCGCTGGTGCACCCGCACTGTATGCATGCACACACAAGCATCCAAAAATTTATATCCCACATTACTTTTTACCAGAAATCAAACCGTCCCTTTCCCTCCCAAATTTGTTCTCCTATTCCGTGGCTATTCCTCACTTCGGAGAGCTGCGTCTCCTCCAAAGTCTCCGGATGATATTGACACTTGGTACTGGCGCACCTTTTCCCTCCAGAACCCCGCCATTTCACGGCCTTCACCGTCGCCCACACTATCGAGATTGACGACACCACGTCTCTGCCAGCCATTCATCGCTGTGCTGTCCGCGTGCCGCACATAAATAATCTCCCACGACATGTCTCGGGATAATTCCTCCCAGCCATTAAAATACGCCGCCAGGTGCTCAGTGAACTGCCTCGCAGTGCTGGCGGTGGTGTGGTGCTCACCCGCCGTAGTCATCCGCAGCCCAACCAGCGTCATGGGATTTAACTCCACGAAGGAAAAGGCGTCCACCAGCGGAAAGTTTCCAACCGCCGGTTTACACAGCAGCCGATGCTTTATAGTATTATTTGTGTGGTATTCCATTGCAGCCGATCCACATACAACTCGGCGGGGTGCCATTCAGGGATCGCCTTCAGCACTGCGTACTGTCCTCCACGACGTGCTGGTGGCCTCAGCTCCTTGAGTTCCTCTACTAATGCACTGACAAACTCACCCCAAACATGAATGCGCGCAAGCCAAACCCTTCCACACATTCAGACAAAAGAGTATTCCTCTCCCCCAATACTAGCAACAGAAATAAATCCCCATCACTCATCGCGTCTCCCAAAATAGTGCGGTATTCGACGCCCGAGGCAAACAGATATCGGTGCGCTAAGAAATCCCTCAGCACCGACTTCTCCTCTTGCTCTGACAACACTCACAACCTTTTGAGGCGGATCCCCAGAATACCACAGTCTCACTCCCCGATGTGTAAAGTGCTTTTCACCGTCCCGGGACTTGATCCCATCCAAGGCATCCTCAATGGCAGCAGAGTGTGCAACAAACTTATTGGCATCAAAGACGTAACGTGGAATCGGCCCCACCTTATCCATGCGTTCTTCGACCATCTTCCAGTATTCCGCTTGCCCATCCGTAGTCCCATCGCGATTCATCCAGGCGCACATCGCCTTCACATCCATCTCGTCAGGGCAATTCACGATGATTCGCTCGGCTTTTGCTTGCGTCTCCCACTCATCACAGTTGCCCTCGTTTGGGGGTGACACCACAATCATGCCCCATCCTGTGCTAGACACAAAATAGCTCGCTGGCGGTGTCCCTTTCTCTGTCACATCGTAGGTAATATGCCCTTTCATCACACAATCCCACAAATCATACAAAACGTCCGTGGATGCTCCTCTACCCACGTATCTTGTCACCGTCTTGATGGCCTTGTCACACAATTACTTCGTACTTCCACCAAAACTCTAGACAACAAATTGGAGTTTCTCGACATCGCCGTGCAGCAGCTGGTAGAGGAGGCACGAGCCGGCAGCCATCGACTTCCCGATCCCGGGCGTCCCAATCAACACACGCCGCCCAGGCGTAAAGTAGGGCTCACCGTCAGTGCTGAACCAATTCGGTTATATCGCCCTTGACGATCCGCCACACTCGCTCCACCTCACAGCTCAC
>NW_001849539.1:62187-78326 GCF_000209065.1 Trypanosoma cruzi
ATGTAAAGCTCCTCACTCTCTTTTTCCAGCTCTTGGTATTATGGCGGCGATGCCTTTATTGCCCTCAATAACATTCCTTCTTGGATGAACTCATTGGGGCTAATTAAAAAGTCCTTCATGTAGACGTTCTCATTGAATTCCTCAACCCCCCTGCCGTCAAAATAATTCCAAAGAAAATCATTCAGCCACATTTTGGTGATGCGTTCCTTTCCCTCCAGCAGCACCCTTTCCAGCCGACTGTAAGGGGTCCACTGCGGTCGCCGCGTGTCCGCCACTCCTCTGCAAGTTGCAGCATCGGAACCATCGCTGGAGCCGCCGCAAGGCGCCCTCACAACACCCGTGCGATGAAGCATCCCACTCGCACCGCCCAATTGCGGCCAGCAGGCACCGATGGCTCCAAAGGACAGCCGCGGCTGTTTCCTCCCGCAGCCCCAATGGCGTTGGGCGGGGTGGTCGCACGGCGAGGTGGTCGGTACGCCATGCAGCCGCAGTGCAACACCTGCCGGCGAAACAGTCAAGGCCCACCGCCTCCGCAGCAGCACGGCGTGCAATCGACCACAACGCCGCCACATTATCGTCCTTTTAATTTATTTTAATTTATTCACGTTGTCTGTCTGTTTGCCCCATCCCTAGCACTAACACTAATTCCATACCTTTACAGAGGGAGAAGTAAAAAGAAAAAGGAAAAGAAAACACAATCCCACCGTCCCGCAGCGGGCCAACACTCTCCTCCACCCACCGCCATTGCCGCACAGGACACCGCAGTCACATCGGAGAGTCAACGCCACAATGCGCACCACACCATCGTGCACGGAATGATGGGCGGGACGCGGCCAGGCACCGCCCCGCTCCATTTTCCCACCTCTCAAGTATTGCCTGCCCGCACAAAGTAGCAAACTGAATCAGAGCGCACACAAATCTAACAATCCCCCTCACTCGCTAAACCAAATTATTCGCATGGAGTGGCATTTAAGCACACACCAGCAGTAGCAGGCTGCATGGAATTTCCCTGCCAGCCCTGCAAAGAGACACAATAACTCTGCGGAGCAAAAGTGAGAGCCCCTCGGTGTTGCCCGCAGTTCACATGAAAGGACAAACCCCACGCACGCATAGTTCCGGATTCCTCGCTGTTTGAGTGCACACCAACAGAACAAGTGAAAAAAAATACGTGCGCGCAAGATGACACTTAAAGACGTAAAAGCGACAGCCTGTTTTGTTCGATAGTGTTGGCGAGCAATCCCACACAATCCAATCAAAGTGACACGCCGGACAGAATGGCGTCAGCTAATAATAAATAAAAATAATTGCGCCAATGCAAAAAGCAGCAGGAATTTTGTTTTGCTCCCGAATTCGGGGGGGCGACGGTGGCATGAGAGTGTGTATGTGTGCAAGGCCCTTCGTGCGACGGCGATCCCCAATCCCGCCGTGCCCTGACACAAAAGGGCAACAGAAAAAAGAGGAGCACACTCTCCAGAAAGGAGTGACGGTTGGGCAGTCAACCACCGTTCCGTCTCACGTGACATCCACATATGTGCACTCCATCTCAAATATGTAGCTCCCTGGACGCCGCATGCATGAAGTGTGGTTTCGTCACTCGCAACGTGTTTTTCCTCCTGCAAACAACCAAAAAAATAATAATAATAATGGCCATGGCGCGGCTCCACTCAGGGGAAGCAATCGGGGCAGACACGAGTGGGGCCAGGGATCATACCAAAAATATATTTAAAAAAGGGGCAATAACTCCTCCAAGCCACAGAATCGTGCAGTGTCCATCCCTCTTCCTCTAAATTGAAGACCTCCTCAACAGAACAAATGCAACAGACACATGTGCAGCACAATATCTTTTGCTATCCCGCGTTAAATCTTACTTCCCATGCGTGCCACGGCGGCGGTGCCGGCGTTACACCTGGGATGACTCCAAAATATCGGGCGCCATGCTGTGGAGAGTAGATGCCTGAAGAACGTGACCGCGTCAGCGTATAACACAAAATGACATCAACAAAAAAAAAACTATCCGCGGCCCAAACTACCCGTGTGTGGCCGTCCTAAGGCAAACACTGAGACACGTGTGGAGCAACTTCAAAGGAAAAAGTGGAGGAAGCCACCAGAGTAATACAGAAGAACACACCAGTATGTACTTACAAAAAGAAATACATCATTCCGCATAATTCTTCGTTCCTTCTCTTGTTGTTCTTTCTACACTACATCAGAATTATAAAAGGTGGCAGGCATGCCCTCACGCACAGTCATCGTGGAACAGGAGAGAGAGTCACTGCAGTCACGCACACAAAAATAGAAACGAACCAACAATCAATGACGCTGTCGGGGCGGAGTACGATGGGTGGCCGCGCAGCCGCACAGCCGTGGCACCCCACGCCCTCCCTCATTTCAGCCAGCAACGCACACTCACAACCTCCAGGAGGTGACGCGTCACAGAAGGGTTTCATCGACTGTTTTCCCTAACGCTTTCCTGAATGCATCCTATGGCCCGCACACCAGCACCATCGTCGAGCACGTCCTCACTACAGAGTACAGATATGAAAGAGAGAGAGCACCAGCCCCCATACTCGGTGCTGCAGCGGCGGCCGCAAAACAAATACGCACACACACACACGTTACGCATCCGCCCCGGGCTGGCGTGATAGTTCGATAATCCGCTGTCGTCAATAATCGATAAAATACAATAAAATAAAAGCAACAAACCAATCACCCAATCAATCAATAAATAATGGAAAGAGAAAAGATCCCTGCCAGACGCATCCACGTTATGCCGCATCTGCGAGGGCTTCGTGTCTTCCCGCCGCGTAACGGTACTGTTGGGGTCGAAGCCTTTCCACCCCAAAAATGAGAAACTGCGATAAATCTTTCGTCCAGCAAACCATCCTCACATGTCCAGAGCGGCATAATTAATGCTGCAGCTCGCACTCGATGCACGGTCAAAAAGACTCAGGGCGTCTGAGCGGGTGTCACCGGCCATACGCCGCGGCGGTGCGGGTGGTCGGTACGACGACGCAGCGGTGGTGCCTGAGGCACACGACAATGACGTCATGTCGTGAGGCTTCTGCGTGTCCTCGTCGCTCCCCTCGCCATCGCGCAGCAGCGCCTCCAGCCCTCCACGCCGCGGCTCGCGCAGCTCCTGCCAGTGGCGGTCCTCCAAGTACCACACAACGACGCCGTACACAGTGACCGCAACCAGCACAATGGTCAGCAGCAGCACGATAGCCACGTACGCCCTCGCACCGCCGTCGCTCGGCGCAAGGTGGTTGGCCGCGCTGACCAGGCACAGCGCCGCAAGGAGCACAAAGCTCGCCGCGTGCGTCACCGTCAGGAAGGCCGAGCGCATCATGTTCGTGAAGGCAACCACGCCCGCACCCGCAAGCAGCACAGCCGCCATGCAGAAGTACTGGACGTGGCAGCCTCCCACGGACGGTTGCACAGCAGCAATCAGGCCCACCACACACAGCACTGACAGCTGGAACACGCACCAGTACACGTGGCTGCCCCTCATGTTCGTCAGCATGCCGCCGTACATCCGCTGCTGCGCCGCAGGGTGCCAATACCCGACGGGGTACAGCAGGCGCTCATGAAGCGGCTTCCTCGAAAACTGCCAGTACTTCGTGAAGCTCCCGCCCGTGTGGCGAGCAATAAAGTAGCACACGCCAGCAGGGAACGCCACACCGTACAGCACGCCAACGACACCAATCACGCGGTGCCGCACGCGGGCGTCGGGCATCGCCAGTGCGAGCACGGAGCCAAGGAAAATGCCGAGGTGCATCGCGTGCGCCACAACGTACGTCAGGCTCGGGAAGCGCATCGCCGCCCACGCACTCGCCGCGTCCACGCCGCGCCACCGCTGAAAGGCGGCCGTCACACCGCAGTGCACGCACCCGAACACAGCGGCAAGCAGCGCGTTGCCCACCACCATCCACAGCGGGTCAAGGGCAGCAAACAGCGACAGGAAGTACGGCAGCGCAACGGTGCTCGCACGCTCCTGCGCCGAGGCACATGACATCCTCGCAAACACGCCAAGTGCCTGCATCTCCAGGATAGAGCCCAGCCCGCCAGTCACCACCATGGCAACAGCCGCCGCACCCGCAACGACGCCGGTGATCGCCGAGAGGGCGCTGGCAGCAGCGGGCAGCGTGTTCGACCTGATCGTGAAGGACCCAAGCAGCACACCCCTGCAGCCGCCAGACACCGCCACAGCGTCGCAGCGAATAACTATCGTCTCGTCGGCAACAATGAAGTAACCGCGGTGCACAGGCACAGCCAGCTCCAGAACGGTGGACGGATTCGTCGCATTGCGCATCCACGTCGTGTTGCTCAGCATCGCTCCCCACGGACCGCCGAAGCCGCTCGGCTGCACCGTCGACACCGGAACGAAGCTCAGGTGCGTGCCGAGCTGCGGGTCGCTTGCCCACCGAAACGGCGGCGGCAGCACCACCATCAGCCATGTCGGGACGGCGCTCCCACCGCCGCGGATGTCGCTCTGCGTCAGGCTCCCACCAGCTGCCGTCGTCGTCACAGCAAGCGTCGGACACGCCACGTCGCTCCACCACAGCGTGCTGCTCACCGACGCCGTCGGGATCCACGTGGGCGACAGCGCCACCGTCTCCGTCATCTGCAGGGTCTCCGTCGACCCGTAATGCGTCCTGCTCAGGCTCGGCGTCCACGTTGGCGTCCACGGTGGCGTCAGGCTGCGCGTCTCCGTCAGCGTCGCCGTGTGGCTCAGCAGCGGCGGGGCAGACGTGCGGTTGCACCCGTCCACGTGCGGCAGGTACACCGGCAGGCAGTCGCGCCCGTACCCGCCCTCAGCACAGCGGCAGTCGCACGACCCCGACATCGCCCTCGTCGCAGCTGCAAAGCAGCTCACGTCGGCGTCGCACACGCCACACGCCACGGGGCGAAATTTCCCGATGATGCCGGCAGACCTGTAGTCGAACGGCTGCAGCGCCTGCCCGTTAAGCGTCAGGCACCCCACAACGAACCTTTGGCCGGCGCCCCCAAGCACAACGGTGCCGTCCATCACGAAGGACCCACTGCCGGCGTTCCCGTGGAGCGTCAGCGTGCTCTGCACAAATTCCGCACTGCGCGGGTACGACGGCACTGACAGGAGCCTGCCGCTGATGCTGTTGCCGCGCACCGACATCCACGACCCGGACGCAAACGACGCCGACCCCCGAAGCTCCAGCAGCGCTCCATCGGTCAGCGCACCGGCGTTGTCGTTCACTACGACGGCGGACGCGTTGGCCTCCACTCCGCTGTCAAACACCAATCCATGCGCGGCGTACACCTGGCTCCCCGACACGCGCAGCACAGCGCCCCCCGACGCAACCACGCGCGCACTCGCGTACAACGCAAAGTCGCCACCAAACACAGCCGCATCCACCGCGACACCGCCACCGACAAGCTCCAGCACAGCGCCGTCCACCACCACCGTCCGCCCACCAGTCATCACGGTCACGAGGGCCACGCCAGACACAACCAGCACGGACCGCACGAGCCGCAGGCCCGACAGCACCAGCACCGGTGCGTACGGCGAGGACCGCGAGCCGGGAAAATACACAAGCGGCGTCGGCCTCGCGGCAACCAGCAGGGAGTCCGTCACCGTCAGCACGGACCCCGCGGGAAACGTGCCGGTCAGCACAAGCGCACCGTTCAGCGCCTCCACATCGCACACCGACAGCTCCACCGGCCCGCCCTCGTCGCTTCCCGCCGACACCGCACCGTGCAACGATCCACCGCCCATCACGTACAGCACGGCACCGTTCAGCAGCGACACGTTCTGCACAACGATCCGCACGCCGTCCCGCGCCATCCACGGCACGTAGAGCACAGGACTCACGCCGTCCAGCACAACGTGGCGCAGCGTCACCTCGCTCGCGCCGGCAGGCACAACGAACACCGACTGCACCGTCACGCCCTCGCGGACGAACACACTCGACGCAGTGCCCACGGCAGGCGGAAGTGCGGGAGCACCCACAGGCACGCACGCCTCGCCGTACCCGCCGCTGCCGCACGCACACACGCACACACCGTCCTTCATGCTGGCCGACGCCGTCCCGGGCGCGTAGCAGTACGTGTCCCTGTCGCAGGCGTCGCACCCAACAACGTCGATGCTCCCAGCGTCGCCAAAACCAGCTGCAGCGTACTCCTCCGCCGTCGACAGGACACGCCCACTAGCGTCGTTGCACGCCACCCTCAAATGCGCCCCAGCCGCAAGCGACAGGCTCAGCGATAGCATCCGCGGCAGCAGCGCTCGGTTGCGCACAAAGCTCAGCGTGCTCCCAGAAGCGGTCACGGCGCCAGCGGCGTAGAGCATCTCCCTCGAGACGCCGTCGTGCACGTTGCCCTTCGCCAGCAGCATCGACCCGTCGGCAAGGCTCACCGTCGAATAGAACGCCACCGCGTAATCCTCCGTCGATACAAAGTCGCTCCGCACAAGCGCCACTGCGGAGGCCGACACGCTCACAGCCCCACGCACAGACACCGCGTGCTTGCACAGCAGGAAGTCGCTGTCAAAAAACGCCACCACGGAGCCGCCACTGGCCGCAACGCCGCCCTCCACCGCCACGCACAGCCCCAGCGCCGTCTGCACCGACAGCCCGTCCACGTACAGCGCACCGCGCGACGACAGCGCCACGCCGCCAACAAACAACACGCCAACAGCGTCGCGGAACACAGCCGCCACCTGCGTGCGCGCTATGGTCAGCACACTCCCCATCAGATTCACGCTGTGCACCACGAGGCACGCGGAGGCGTCGCCAAGGTCGTAGGCGCCGCGGTACACAACACGCGCCTCTGCGATCAGCACCGAGTCCACCACAGTGACGCGCGAGCCCGGCGGAAATCGGTTCGCCACCACCACGCCGCCGCCGGAGCGCGACTCAAGCCCGCTGATCAACACATCGGCGCGCTCTCCAGCAGGCGAGTCGGACAGCCACCCGACAACGTACAGGCTCGCACCGCCCACAAACGTGCAGTTCGCCAGCGTCACGTTGCGCACGCTCCCTGACATCAACGCCACTTCCACCACGACGTCCGCCGAAAAGGTCACACCAACGTAGCAAACCACCGAAGTCCCGAAACTGACGTTCACCTTCAGACCCACACGCACGTCGCGCACGCAAAGGTCGGCGCCGTCGGTGCTCGGCGGCTCGGGGACAGCAACGGGCAGGCACGCATCGCCATGGCCGCCCTCCGCGCACGTGCAGGCGCAGCCATCACTCGAGGCCGTCGTCGTGTACGCAGGGAAGCACGACGTCGCAAGAGTGCATGGGTCGCTGCAGGTCAGAATGGTGGCATTGTACATGGACGGGATGCTGTAATTCGCTTCCCCCTCACCGCCGTTCACAGTGTTGCACGCGGCCACAATCGCTCCGTTTTTAAGATCGGTTGACCCTGAGAATATCCACAGCGCTTTGGTCACTCCATTGTTGGACATGAATTGGTTGCCGGACACCGACAACGTGGAGTCGCGGAGATTCACCGTGGGGTTAAAAAAAGCAAAGACATTCGATGGGGGCACGCGGCAGAGGTTGTCGCTCAACTGCAGCCAAGAGTTGTAGTAAATGTAGGAGGAAAAAGTTGAATAAAACACAGCCAAGCTTCCCTGCATGTCGTTGCCCTGAAACACAACCGCGGACTGGGACTCCACACGTGAGGCCCCAAAAAATAAAATGAAGTACCTCACCGGCCTCGTCACAACGTTGCCTCGGATCACCACGGCAGAGTTGTTCAGTACACTCAGCGACAAAAAATGTCTAGACCCTCCAAGATTTATCAGCGTACTGTTACCGCCTTCCATATTAAACGTGTTGGCCATCACCGCAAACACGGAGTGCCACGACACCCTCAGCGAAGACTCAACGACGTGAATGGCGCTTGACAATGCCGTCACGCTCTGAAACACATTGCCACTGAGCACCACCGCGGAGTCATTGCTGATCGCCAGTCCATTCATCGCAATACACGACGTCCTCCCAACGTCCAATCCCGGCCAATGAATCAGCCTCGTGACCGCAAAGCGGTTCCCGCTGATCGTGATGTTCGTGCGCGGTGGAAACACACCCACCGGGCTGAGCAGCGCGTCACGAAACGTGTTGCCGGTGACGACAATGTTCAGCGGCCCCACAGCGGCGTACGCGTTGCCCAACAGCAACAGCACGGCGCCGTCCCTCCACGTGCATCCATCGAACATGACATTCACCACTTCGCCCGTCATCGCCCCAATCAGCACCGTCAGGCTCATGCCGCGCCCGCTGAACGTCACGTTGCGGTAGCACAGCCACGACAGCCCGCCGCCCACAGTCTGCGCCAACTCGGGGTGCACCATGTCGCTGATGCACTCACCAACCGGCGGTGGCAGCGGCGTGGACGGCACTGGCGACGGCGGTGTCGGTGGCGGCGGGCCAACAGGCACAGGCGCCGGGACGCACACATCGCCGTGCCCTCCAGCAGCGCACTGGCACTTGCAGTCAATGACAGCCGTCGTCAGCGGAGCAAAGCAGTCGCCGTCCTTCGTGCACTCCCCGCACGCAGTAACCGTCGTCAAGTTATTGATGCCATGGAGCTCCAGTTCAGCCGCCGTCGTCACCTTCCGTCCCGCGACCGTCAGGCACCCAGCAACGAACCGGTAGCCGGCGTCAGACTGCGATAGCAGAGGCCTCGACAACCCCGTCCAGCCCATCTTGCAGCCCGTCAGCGTCACCACACTGCTGCCGTCAATGCTCACAAAAGCGGAGCTACTGTCGTAGAGCATCGCACCCACTCCCACGTTGTTGTCGCGCCAATCAAGCCAGCTTGACCGCTGGACGGTCCACAAGTTAGATGCATAAATGGCGTTGGAAACAGGACCGCTGTTCCCCACAACGCGCAACACGCCGTGATCTGACACGCTGAATTTTTGCTTCTGATACAAGAAGCTTGTCCCGGAGTCCATTGTGTTGTTGAGCAGCGCAAAAACAGAGTGATCACTGACACCGAGAATGTGCACGCAGAGCAGGTGTGTGTACCCACCGAAGCTGCAATACCGCGCGTACAGCGAGCTGCCACCCTCCAGCGTCAGCGTCCCGGTCGAGTACAAACCAAACAAGCCGTGCCTCGATGCATTCGCCTTGACGTTGCTGACCAACAGCGAGGACTCGCTCAACACAACGTTCTGCAGCATCACAACGCTCCACATGTTGTTCACAGATCCCGGCAACTGGACCTCAGAGAACTGCACCGCGTCTACGTCCGTGACGGCAATGTCGCAGTGCTGCGGGAGGGCAAATGCAAACAAAACAACGGAGGACCGCATTACAGTCTGGCTCACGCGGATCAGGACGCCG
Source organism: Trypanosoma cruzi (assembly GCF_000209065.1). Lineage (NCBI taxonomy): Eukaryota > Euglenozoa > Kinetoplastea > Trypanosomatida > Trypanosomatidae > Trypanosoma > Trypanosoma cruzi. The sequence continues at coordinate 71,520 of NW_001849539.1, forward strand.
GATGACTCGGACGCCTCAGCACCCCCAACAAACTGCAGCACAGCCCCGTAAAGAAATGTGCACCCAGTAATCGTGATGTTGATGGGGAGATGCAGCGGCATCCGATTGAGGGAGAACGTCAGCACAGCGCCCACGCCTCTGAATGTCACACCCACGTAGCAGTGGTGCGTCTTCCACATTTTCAGCGTGAGGTTCGTCAGCGTCTGATTCACCACGCAGCTCGTGTCGCCGTCGACGGCTCTCTCCGGCAAGGGCGGCACAACCGCGTCGGGCACCTCGAAGGGAAGACACGACGCGCCATGCCATCCGTCCTTGCAGCTGCACGAGCACGAGCCGCGGTCCACCGACTCCGTCCCGGGCATGTAGCACGCCGCGTCTTCGTTGCACGTGCCACATCTAAACACAACTACGTCCTCCGGAAGCACATCTTCGTACGACACCTCCTCATCGCCCTGCAGGTTGCACCCAACCACAAACCGCGCGGTTGACGCCACAGTCGTAATTAGTGGAATAATTTTCGCAAAGGCTTTACTCGAGTCCGCCTGAAGGTTGTGTGCAAGCACCACAGTAGTGCCGCTGTCCGACAGCTTAATTTTGTACAAGGAATTAGGCATATCTATTACTGAGGCTGCGCTCACGCTGTTGCCCTCCACACGCCACTGCGCACCACCCTGGAGTGTCAAAGAGCCGTCCCAATGCACCAGCGCGGGATCAAAAAACGGTGCGAGACCAATAAGGATGCAGTCCGCCACTCGCAGCAGCCCCGCGGAGCTCACGGTGGTATCCCCATAAAAATAAATGCCACTGGCTGCGCTCATCGTGTTGTTCTCCACGTCAAAGTAGCCACCATTCTTCACAACAGCAAATTCAAACAAAAAAGCAGATTGCAAATGAACGTCCTCCTCCGCTCCCCTCAGCGTGTTTCCCTTTATAATGATCCCGCCATCATCAACAACAACAAAGGAGAAATAGACTGCGTAAATTTCCCCTTCAATGAGGTTGTCAAGTAACAGTAGCGTCGAGTTCGCACCGAGAGAAAACAGCAGGCATTGAATGGCGCGGCGCGACGTCATCACAAATGTACTACCCGCCACCAGTATCCGGGAGCTCCTGCCAAAATCACCCCTAAGCTCCAAATCACCGGCATCCATCATCGAGGAGACCACACTCACGTGCACGCGTGCACCACTCCCCCTGATCGACAGGCCCATGAGGACGCACTGCAGCAGCGTGATGTTGAGTGTCTGCTCTGGCGCGTCAAAGCTCCACAGGTCCAGCACGACCGCGGCAGTGAAGGTCACGTTGACGAAGCACAGACCACGCACACCGGGATCAGGAACGTCCACGGAGCTGATGCTGCCACCGTGCACGCAGCGGACCTCCGTGTCCTCCGCGTCGGGGAGCGGGAGCGGCCCAAGGCCGTCCGGAACAGCAGCTGGCAGACAAGTGCCACCGTAGCCGCCAGCAGCGCATACACACTCACAGCCGCTGACGCTGCTCGTCCTCGCAGCGAAGCACACAGCCTCCACGGTGCACGCACCACAGTCCAGTGCCGTCACGGGTGCTCCAATATTGAGACCTTCTCGGTAATCCGTCACAGGAGAGCCCATTACCTCGTTGCACATGCCGTAGATGATCGGGCGCGAGTCGGATGGTGGTAACCAGTTGCTTGTCATATGCGTAAAGGACGAGAACGAGCCATACGTGAAGTTGTTCTCAAGTATCGACCACACACTCCGATCGCGGAACGCCACGCCGTTCTCCTTGTCCACGTACACAACGTAGGCGGTGCGAAACTCGTTGTTGCGGTGCACCAGCCAGCTGCCGTCAGTTACGGTCAGCGTTTCTGCAATGAGCATGGCGAAGCCAAGACGGAAATTACTGGACACAACCTGCAGCACGCTGCCGCCATCCACCGCAACATCCTTGAACACACACGCGCCTTCGTACATGTTAATGGTCGGCGCACTCCACGAGCTGTTCTGTATGGAGAACACGGAGCCGCCGCTGACACGCAGGTCCGACGCAAAAGCATACATCACGTGCGTCCGCGACACGACAGCGCAGTTGTCCATGTAGAAGACGCTGGACACGTTCACGCCGAGGCCGCGCTCCACGAGGATCGCAGCGCACGACTCCCCGCCACACACCAGCGTCGACCGCGTCATGACAAACCGCGTCGACAGCAGCCGGACGCCGTCCAGGACAAGCGCGGGGCCGTACCGAAATCCCTCGTGTCCACGGGTCGTCGGCACGTACTGCGACCCGCCAACCGTCGCGCGCAGCGTTGAGTTCGCCAGCAGCACACTCGAGTGCAGCGGCATCGCGCCATGCAGCACGATCGTGCCCTCCAGCGACGTCACATTCGTCATGTTGACGAGGGCGTGCGGCATCAGGTGCGCCGTGCTCTCGCTGAGGCCACCAATCCGCAGCTGCGCGCCGCCCGCAAGCACGCAGTGGCGCAGCGTCACGTTCAGCGCGTCAGCGAACACGTCCATCAAGCGCAGGTCCACCGCCACAATGATCGGCCCGCTGAACACCACCGAGTCGAAGCACGCCGTCGCACGCCCGCCGCCAACCGTCACCGACTCCGTCAGCGTCACGCCACTCACGCAGCCCTGCGCACCGCCACCAGCCCTCGCAGGCGGCACGTCGAACGGCAGGCATGCCTCGCCCACACCGCCGGCACGGCAGCTGCACACGCAGTCGGAGAAAGACGCCGTCAGTCCATCGAAGCACGCCAGCGCAGCCGCACAGCCGTCGCACGGCACCACGCTCACGGAGGGCAGGCCGGCCAAGCGGTAGTCGCCGCTGCTCTGCAGCACCCGGCCGCCGGCACGGTTGCACTGCACCGACACGACGCCGCTCGTGATCGCCAGCCCGGAGACAAGCGTCACGCCGGCGGCAACGCAGCGCGCAATCGACACGGCGCCGCCGCTCAGCGTCACCCCCGACAGCGACGCCACAGATGACGCCTTGCCCACCGCCCACACGTCGTGCAGCTCCAGCCACCCACCGAAACTGACCGTCCCACCGTCGCAGCGCACCAGCGACGACGCAACAGACCCCTCAACGCCCACGAAGCGCAGAACCGAATCAATCACCGCGAGGCGCTCGCCAAGCACAAAGCCACCGCTGCTCACGACCGACACATTCGTCACGGAGAACACCGAGTGGCTCCGCAGACTGAGACGCGACGAGGTCGCCACATGCATCGCGGACGCGGTCGGACCGCCCGACGCCTCCAGCAACACGCCGTCAAGCACCACCGCGCTCGACAGCAGGTCCACGTCGCCGCCAACGTACACCGCCGACCCGCCCGCCTGCAACGACCTCAGCACAGTGTTGCTCACACGCAGCTGCGTCTGCAACAGCGACGTCGCGTGCAGCACAAGCGGCGACGCCACCGCGTCCGTCAGCCCGCTCAGCTGGGAGTAGCGCATCGGCCCCGACGTAACAATCGTCGAGTCACGGACCGTCACGTTCGTGTGTGCCGGCAGGTTGTGCACAAACACAAGCGAGCAGTAGCTGCCGGACAGCCCGCTCACGCTCACCTCCAGGCTCCGGTCACTCGCCGGCTCGCCGCTGTGGCCCCGCACGTAGATCTGCGCACCGCCGTCGCACACGCAGTTCCTCAAGTCGATGCGCAGTGTGCCGGGAAGCATCGCCGCAACTTCGAACACAACAGCCACGCCGTTCGTGACGTACACGCCGTCCATCAGCACCGTGTCGACGGCGTGGCCAACCGTGATGGCTCTGTCCACCGTGCCGCCCCGCAGCCGCAACACCACCGCATGCACCGCGGGCATCCACGCCGCCGCCGCCGCAACCAGCACCAACGCCACAAGCAGCGCCACACGCACAGCCGCAATGGCCCTGCACCGCACACAGTGCCGGCTGCGCGGACACGCACCCACCGCACACCACATCCACCGATCCAATCAGGCACCAACAGGGATTTCGTGTTATTTCGCGCTCGACCCCTCGACCGTAACTCCTACCCAGCAAATCCTTTTCTACAGATGGCAAATCCAGAAACACAATTCCGATAGATCGTTATCCCAATACTACCAATTCTACTGCTGCAAGTAATCCCTAAAACCTTGAAACGATAGTTGTGCTGTCCAATCCAAATTATCTCTAACTGCACGCTCAAAAAAAAAAAAAGGGTCAGCAACAACAGCAATAAACACTGGCACGCAGAGGCATCCGGCCGCAGTCAGTCCGCACCAAAGCACAACCACCGACACAAAAAAGCACAGACGCCATCATACCAGTGAAATCATCGCGCTCCCACCGCCACGCAGCCCCACACAAATACCCGGCAGAGTGGCGGGATTCCAGCAAAAAGACACATGATCATTGGCACCGCTCTTCCAACCAAATGGTTCTACCACAGTGCAGTCCCGATGCCGTGGACGACACAAAAGGGCCTAGACAGACCCGCGTGGCGGTGTTGCGACCGGCAGCCATCGAGCGCGTCCGAGCACGAGGTGGTGACACGGAAGAGGAGTGGAGGATTTGCCGTTCGGCTGCAGTCAAGACGTCGTTCCTCGCTCACGTGGGTCGGCACTGCACAGCGAGTAGCGGCATCATAAGCGCACACGAAGTGCACAAGAAGGAAGAAAGAATAAGCACGGTGGCGGCACCCAGACACGGGGGACAAGGGTCCATGTCGATTGTACGGTCTGTTGGCTCATAGACGTCCGATTTGCAATCACGCCGCTGCCCTGCAGTTCGTCAGTCTGCAGTGGACTGAAAGGACGAAGGGAAGGGAGAGAGAGAATGTGCAGCCCTCATCGATCTCGGTTGGGTGTGACAACGGTGAGGTCATCTCATCAGATCACCTGTAGCAAAGAAGTTCGATGTAATCACTGGGCACGGACATCCAAAAGCCGACGCTAAAAAAACAAAGGTTTTGGCTTCTTTGAGGCGTTTCCCACGCAAAGGTGAGCAGTCACCACCAGGCGCATTCGTACCCCATCAAAAGGCGGTAAACTTCACCGTCTCCATGGCCTGTCCCACGCGACAAACAGCATTGAAGGTCCGACGCGTTCTTTGGGGCCATGTTATTCCGTCCGCAGCACGTGGCGGTGTTGCAACCGGCAGTCATCGAGCGCGTCCGAGCACGAGGTGGTGACACGGAAGAGGAGTGGAGGATTTGCCGTTCGGCTGCAGTCAAGACGTCGTTCCTCGCTCACGCAAATCATCGCCGACGTGTCGCATTACGCAACGAGATATGTGGCGAAAAGGCTCCCTGCGCCACCCACAGCATGAAAGCCAGTGCCGCACACACAACGCCCACTAAAAAATAGCGCAGCAGCGGCCGCTCTCCGGCAAGCAGCACGGCGATAAACATCAAGCAGGCATGCACACATACACATGCATGCCGCAAGGCCCTTGGATTGACTGCGTGATCCAGCAGCGACCGCAAAAAAATCCAAAATCGTACTCGTTAGCAAAGTCACCCACGTCGCGCCGCAACAAAAAGCCATGCGCACAGCACACACACACACACGGCCGCAACGAGAGAGACGGGGCGCATCCAAATAAATGCCGCAGTCCTTCACTTCTCTCCGCCCCGACGGAATAGCATCACGCCTCACAGCGGGTTGTGGTGGGTGGCGTCCCACACTCAAGAGTAAGGCACGGCGCACTCCATCCGCTCAATTCCGAGTGTGCTCAGCAGGCCGGGGCAGGACGCCCAGTCACCCTCGTGCCATCGATGCCTCTAGCAGAAAAGAAAAACTGATGAGGGCATTTCAACGGCACAGCCAGCAGAAGGACAGTCAACGGGAAACGAAGACACCCATTGGAAGTAGGCACGGCACAGAAGAACACGAGCCGCAGTGATTTGCCAAAAGAAAAAAAGGTGAGAAACAAAAGGGTGAGAGCCTGGCGGGATTTCACAAACGTAAAAAAAAAATTGGTGAATATTATTGGGCAGAACTTTTATTACGTGTGCCATGCAGCACAAGACGACCGTGTGTTTGTGTATGCATATTCCCTGCACCAGAAGAAAAAAAAAATGGAGCAAAAAAAAGGATCGCACTCCTCCACCAGCCCACACAAAATCCCTTATATTCCATGCGGCATCCGGCCTGCCCCTCCACTCCTCGTTTTGTGCAGTCCGTGGGACGCACAGCAGTGAGGCCGGCACCGCGTGTGGCCAAAAAAAGGGAAACAAAAGTCGGAAACACGTCACTCATAACGGATTGTAGCAAACGGCCATTGAAAATAAGAAAAAACACAGGGGTGCTGATTATTCCAATACAGCACCAGCCGCAAAAAGAAAAATAAAACAAAAAAAGCAACAACAATAAAAAAATAAAAAGAAAAAAAAAATGGGCCCTTAACAAAATTCAGTGAGTATTGCTGGGAAGCTGCACATTTGTTGCTCCACGGGAAGTCGCAATTCCACCCTCCCTCACACCTCAGCAGAGAGCCCGCAGTGCCCCACAGCCCCGGAAGCAGCAGCAATAATAGCACACGAGAGACTCACACCCATGCACGTTGCTCTCAGCAAATAGAGCCATGGACACCAACTCGGTGATATTCTCCAAATCAAAAAAGTCATTGCCCAAGGGCGGCGCTGCGCTGGACTCCGATGGGATCTTGGACTCCGCAGGCGCTGTGCTCGGATGAGTCGGTGCGGTGCCAACGCCGTCCAGCACACTATCGTTGCGTTGAACAGTTGCTGAGTCTGTGCGGGGGTCAGGGATTTCTGTGGCGCCATCCGCGGGCGTCGTGTCGGTGCTGCTGAGTGAATCGGGGCCGCTGTTCGTGCCCACGGCAGTGTGAGCATGC
>NW_001849539.1:78426-79587 GCF_000209065.1 Trypanosoma cruzi
TTTTCACTGTTCTCTCCGCCAGTCGTTCTACTGTCGTCTCCGCCAGCGCACCCACTCCGCCGCCGTCGCACATCGCCCCGCACAGCCGGAAAATCCCCATCAACAAATCCACAGCGGGAAAGACGCGTCGGCACGCGCAGCTGCAGGGCGGGAAGCAATCCGCACTCATCCCAGGCACCCTCAACACCGCACCACCCACCGGCCGCAGGCCGCCAACATCACACCAAAAACACGTCAATAAAATAAATCGCACGCTCCTTCCTTCCTCGCAAAAGCCACCGCAGCCAGAATATTGTTCGTGCAGGCATTCTCAGCGCTCACGTAGCTCCACAGCGTGTGCGGCATGGCGTGTCTATCTGTGCATGTGTGTGCTTGTCAGCGCCTATACTTACGGAGCTGCTGTGCGGCACAAGAGAGTCCAAAGAAAGCAACGACCGAAAGAGGCGGGTAGCACACACGCAAATTACTCATATCGTCACGCACACACACGCAGCCCGCGGAATGGGTGCTCTCAACCACAAAACAAGTAAAACAATAAAACAAAAAGCCGAAGCGTGTGACGACCAGCGCACACACTCTCATTGCTCCCGTAAAGCAAAACACACACATAGGGAGAGAGAGAGAGAGAGGTCGCCCACTCAATGCAATAAAAACAAAACAGAAACAGTTACGGTGCTCCGCCCATGCAGCCAGGCAGGACGGCAGCGGTGCGTTTCGTGCAAAAGAGAGCACCAACGGGCCTGCATGGGTGTGCATGCATATATACAATGGGCACATTATGTGTGTGCTTCGTGGGGTGAGGTGAGGGCGAGAGTCCATGCAAGGGGACACACACAGAGAGTGAGTGAAAGACGAGTGTGTGTGCGGGCGGTGCACGGCTCTCTCTCCCTCACTCTCACGCGGCCACCACCGCAGCAGCAGCCGCACACACAACAACAAGAAGCAAAAGAGGGGAGGTGGTGTGGGAGACCGCGTTGCTGCCGTCACTGTCGCCAGGTGTCACCGTACCATTTGTTTGAGCGGCGATTGCTTTTGCTGCTTGTGGTGCTGCATCGCTGGCTGCAGATGGACCGTGGGTATCACCAGCTTCGGTTCCGTCGTTCTGCGGTCCTTCGGGGTTAGGCCGTTGAGGGTCGTCATCATCCGCATCCGCCTCACTCT
>NW_001849539.1:79687-81642 GCF_000209065.1 Trypanosoma cruzi
TCCAAATCAAAAAAGTCATTGCCCAAGGGGCGGCGCTGCGCTGGACTCCGATGGGATCTGGACTCCGCAGGCGCTGTGCTCGGATGAGTCGGTGCGGTGCCAACGCCGTCCAGCACACTATCGTTGCGTTGAACAGTTGCTGAGTCTGTGCGGGGGTCAGGGATTTCTGTGGCGCCATCCGCGGGCGTCGTGTCGGTGCTGCTGAGTGAATCGGGGCCGCTGTTCGTGCCCACGGCAGTGTGAGCATGCGTGTCCCCTTCAGGGCCAGCGTCCTGTTTGTCGCTGGCGAGCGTGTTGGCAGCGGACGGCTGCCCGCGCTCAACGCTGGAGACAATGCAGGCACCATTCCACCGCTGCTGGGTTCCTCCTCTTTCACTTCCCCCGTACCACCTGAGGTGGATGGGCCAATGGCATCAGCAGAAGATGTTTGCATGGAAGCTGCTGGGCCATTTTTATTCCCTAATGGTTGCGCTGGTGAGCGTTGACTTTGCGATGATGATGATGTGGCGTCTTGCCGCTCTTCATTCATGACAACGGCCTCGTTGGCAGATTGAAGAAAGGTTTCACTCGCAGAACTGTTTTGAGGCGCACCTTTCGAGGCCGGCACCTTCGCCACTGGAGTGCCAACGGCGATCTTCTTCATTACCGCCTTGAGCTTGGCATTGCTCAATATGCGGCTGTACAGCAGGACGTTGCTCGCCGTCACATGAACGTCGTCCGAGTCCCCCGCGCGGTCCCCGCCAATGTAGGAGTGCGATGTGCTGTGGGAACTCAACACTGTTTTTAGCTCTTCAAAGAAGCCCTCATAGTCCTCATAATCTTTTTCGCTGTCGCATGCCAGCAATCCATCCACATACACAATCAAATCCTTGACATAATAATCCATTCCCAGTGCCACCTGATATTTTCTGCCCTGCACCCGGTTGGGATCCCCCAAAGAATTCTGAGTGTTGCCGTTGAATGTTACCTCCCACTTATTTTCATTCGTGTACGACAGACAAAAGAGCACCGTGTGGCCGGTGTCATGTAGCTTCACACCCGTCAAAGGGATAGAGCTGCTGCTGCCTGCTTTCGGCACCTCGTGGATGGGCACCGGAGCCATGAGGGTGAAATTCTTGTCCGCAAAGTGGTGCGGCCGATTCGGCCCCATTTTGCCAACAGGCCACTCCGCCCCTGCTCCGGGTCCTTTGAACGTCAATCCACCATCGGGAGTACTTGTCACTTCCCCGCGAACGGTCGCATTCACGCAGAGGTACTCGTCTCTCCACGTGCTGTCAGTTGACGTGCTGTCAGTTGACGTGCTGGATAAGAAGCCAACCAGCCCTTCGGTGAGGCCACCATCATCACAGTCACTGCGATTCTTATTATTCCTTTCGTTCCCGCAACCGTATTCCTTCGTCCTCCATGCGGCCACCAACTTCTTCATGTCCCCCAACTTCTCCGTCAAGTCCGCAAAAGCAATGTTGTACTCACCGTCCTCTGCAGCAGCGACCTCGTACGAGCAGTACAATCTCCTCGCTTCTATCGGATCCTTCCATACCTGCGGCTCAACGGAGTGCGGCAGAGTGCTGGCGGCGACCTTCTCACCAACAGTGGATGCCGGCCCAACTTCATAAATTCGCCGCAGGTCCGACAGCCACAAGTGAAGTCGACGCGTTTCTTCTTTACCGTCCGTCTCGGAATATACCGGCCGGCTGACGGGAATGACTTTCTGTCCATCGACCGTCGCGCTGACGAAGCCACCCTGCACGCCGTGCCCCGCACGTGTCAGTGAGTTGCCCCACACGCGTGAAGGAGTGTCGTATGCCTCCGTCCACCGACTCCCCCTTTTCGTCCGCCCTGTAAAACCCGCGGCTGCCGTCCTCACTCGACGTCATCATGACGAGATATCTGCCCTTCCCATGCAGAGCCGCATGCCGGATGCATCCCGCAGGTCTCGTATCCCTTTGAAAACT
>NW_001849539.1:81742-86140 GCF_000209065.1 Trypanosoma cruzi
GTCCTTCGGGGTTAGGCCGTTGAGGGTCGTCATCATCCGCATCCGCCTCACTCTGGGCACCGCCACTGCCACTTGTGGAGATGGGTGATGCTGCTGTTTCTTGCGTCACTTCCGTTTCTTGCGCTCCCTGTGTGTCTGCCTCCTTATCTTTTTGCCCTGCCTCACCATCCTCTGAAGGCCGTTCCAGTGGGCTGGACTTCGGTTCGTTTTCTGACGCTGAGTTTCCTGCATTGGTTTCTGGTGAAGTATGGGTGTCGTCTGATGCCGGTGGTACTCCCCCTGCTGGTGGTGATAATACTTCCGCTTGTGGTGTGACTGGTGTGACCGGTGGGCCGCTGGGAGTGTTGTCCGTGTCCTCCGCCTCCCGCCTTGCCTCGTTTCCAGTTCCACCAAAAGTAACAAGAGCTTCTGCTCTTATTTTTTGAGTATCGGATTCTGATGGCTCATCTTCCTCCACATTGGGCCCTGCAGGTGTTTTTGTTTTTGATTTCACAGTCTTTTCTGGGTATTTCCTTCCCTGAGGCGATGAATCCTCGACAGGGTCCTGTGGAGCACCCTTCCCATCGTGAGTGGGAGGTCGTGGAGAACTACCGCCAGAAGAAGAAGAAGGATTCGACAAGTTATCTCCGCCAGAACCCCCACCTTGGCCACTTTGCTTTCCTCCTCCACCGTTAGGGACAGAACCGGCTCCGCCACCGGAATGCATACGGTCAACAGCAGGTTGAATGTCACCATCAGAAGCAGAAGTCCTCAAATTGGAACTGTCACCGGGTTTATTTCCATCAGATGCTGGTGCTGTTGCTGTGCCTGCCGGTGGTGGTGGTGGTGGTCCTTCATTTTCTGGCAATGCTGGAGATGTTTCCCCTTCGTCTTCTGTTGTGTCTTTACGTATCAGTGGTTCTTCTTGATCTCCCTCATCCAATTCTTGTTCTGCTTCCTCATTCTTCTCATTTTTTTTTCCTTCTCCTTTTTTTAGGTTTTCTTCCATCCTGCCATTTTGCGTTGGTGTTTGTTTGACAGAACCTTTTGGAGGGTTTTCATTCTTTACCTCTTGTGCATCCAACGATTGTTCTGCGGTGTTCGAGACCCCTTCGATGGGTTTTGGTTCTTCAGGTTGTTTTGCAGGGTCGAGTTGAGGTGCAGACTGTAATCCCCTCGACGGATCCTCGTACGTTTCAGCAGCATCATCACCCTCCGCCACAACTCCATCAATACCGCACCACAGCACGCAGAGGGCACACACCACCAGCAGCACACGGCCAGTCATCATCATCGCCATCACTCCTGTCACTTGCGTGCAGCCTTAAGCACAAACTAACAACACGTCAACGCAGAGCGGAAGCAAAAGGAGAGAGACAAGCCACACAACCAACGCACCGTCCCATCCAGAAATGAGAGTCATGCGCCACAACAAAAATTAGGAGGGCGCGGTTCAACAACAGTCAACACAAAAAAAAGAGCAGCGCTCCTCGCCCGCGCCCCGTTCCTCACACTCCCACAGTCACTATTACTGTCATTCTCTTTCCTCAGGCTTTCGCAGGCACGCCCACTGCAGGTCTGGTGGAAGCCACTGCAGCCAACGAGCCTCGTCGCTGGGGCACTCTGGTGCCTGCACTCCGGGAGAAGAAACATGTCGGGCCGGTGCTGCGCCAGTCGAGCAGCAGGGGCAATCCTGAGGGGCGAATGGCCGGAAGTTCTGAGCTGCCAGATAACTACGAGGCCATCCTCATCGGGGCCGCGGCTCTTGAGGACACCACCGCAGCGGGTGATGCCGACGGAGTGACCGCAATGAAACGACGGTGCGGTTCTGTCAGTCGGGCTGCAGGCAAACCGGCTCGCCGCTCCACAACCAACAGAGTGTGAGCTCCTCGAGGGGTGACGCCCTCGTGGTCCCCATCACGCTCGCAGCACTGGCAAACTGCAATCACTCCCACAGAGAGACAAGGAAGAGTGCGTGGATGTGTGCCGAGAACACAGCGACTGTCATCGTCAGAGGAGGCCATCGTGGCACCGTCCGTCACGCGTCAGCACACACCGAGTGACGCACTCAGCAAAGCCAAAACCAGAGGGGAGAGAAGAATAGCCCCGAGTGCAGGCAACACCCTCACAAATGGCGGGCATCGTGCAGCCGCGTCAGTCGGCCTCCTGCAGAATGCAAAAGGCGTCCCACACGCACCCATCCAAAGCCACCGTGATTCACACCGCAGTCAGACACGCAGCAGCCTCTCCATGTCAGCACGGGATGCAAGCCAACGTCCCGTCGTCGCCAAAGCATTCCTGCAGAGCACTGTGCAAATACTTTTGTGTGTGTGTGCTGGAGGAGCTAAAAAGAAGAGGAGCACAGTAAGGCACATCAACACAGCAAGAGGCACAGCTGGATGGCAGCGATACATGTGGTACGGCCCAAACCTCAACAATCACGCACGGTGGCAGCACACACCCATCGAATAAACAAAACAAAAACACGGCGGCAGGGTGTGGCTGTGTGTGTGTGTGGCGCTGCGGGTGTCTGCCAGCCCTCGCCGCTAAAACAACAAAACAAGAGGGAAAGAAATGTGTGCTCCGCCCCACAGGCCCTCGTCGCACGCCCACACGTCACGGCTCCCTCAGCGCGCCGTTCGTCGCGGCCCCTCCTCATGCGTGCAGCAGGCGTGGCGCACAGGGCCGTCGTCATGAGCGTGTCGGTGGGTGTGCGAGTGGAGCAGTTGGGCGGGAAACACACGGCACCCCTCACAGGAAGAGTGCAGCAAAAAACAATTAAAAGAGTAGAAAAGAAAAAGAGCGTCCATAGTGATTGTCCCAAAAGCAAAAAAAGGAAAAAGGGTGTGAAAAATAAAAACAAAAAATTTAAAAAATAAAAAAATAAAAAAAGCGCACAAAAAAAAACCGAGTTATGAGAGCATTTTATTCCCAGAGGAAGTAATTCTTTGCAGGGGAGGTCGCAACTGTCCCACGCGGCAGCCAGTCACTCCTCACAGAGCCGCGAACCCCCACAGTCCCAACAGAAGCAGCAGCGATGGCAGCAGTCCGCTCCCTCTCACAGTGCCGCCGTCACCCGTTGCTCCTCCAACGGCATGGGAGTTCGACGACGCCGCCCTCCCCACACTTCCCTGCGATGGACTCGGCGGCAGTTGCTGTGCAGTGGCAGATTCCCCCGCCGTTGTCTTTTGACCCCCTGCCACGGTATGAGAAGCAGCCTCCGCTGGTGATGCGACATCTTTTTCCAAATCGGCATTCCCACCAGAAAAGGTCAACGGACGGTTGTACAGCAGGACGTTCGACACCGTCACATGCACCTCTTCTTGGCTCCCTGCGCCGCTTCCATCCCCTCCAATGTAAAAGTGGGAGATCTCGTTCGAATCTGTAACTTTCAATTCACATGGCGCATCTCCCACACGCTGACCATCGACGTACGCGGAGCCCTGGCTGCCGTTCCGTAGCAAAATTACCACGTGCTGTGTTGGCCCCAAAGTGCTGCTGAGCTTCCCAGAATTCGGTACGCCATCGCACAGCACCTGCCACTTCTTTTCGCTGTCGTACGACAACTCCATAAGTTTCTCTTGGCCTTCCAGACGCACACCCATCACTGGAATAGTGGTACCTCCCTCCGTCGCTTCCTTGTCGATGGACACCGTCGCCACAAGAGTGAAGTTGTAGTTCGCAAAGTGGTACAGCTGATTCCGCCCCTGCCTGCCAACGGGCCACTCCGCCCCTGCGCCACGCCTTGTGAACTTCACGCCATCGGTAGTCCCTGCTGCCCCAACACCGCTCTTCACGGTGGCGTTCACCCCGAGGTACTCGTCCCTCCATGTACTCTCAGAGAAGTTGCCGGACAAAAAGCCAACCAGCCCATCTGTGACCACAGAAGTGCAGGCAGTGCCAGTCGAGGTACTCTCCGCAGCACTTGAAGTGTGGCACAGCTTGGAGACACTTTCGTCCACTTTCTTCCAAGTCGCCACCACCTCATTCACCCGCTCCAGCTGCGCAGTCAGAAGCACAGACCAAAGACTGCGTGACGATGTATCTTCACCGCTCCTATCCTTCTCGTACAGTGCAATCAACTCCTTATTCTCACCTCCACCACTTTTGTACAACAGGGAGCTGGCGGTAACGTCGTCTTCCCCTTCCCTGGATACCGGCCCAATATCAACAATGTGCGTATTGTCCGTCAGCCAAAGATGAAGTTTGCCCTTTTTGTTGCCTTTTTCATTGGAATAAACCGGCAGAGTGACGAGCATCACCCTTCTCTTATGATCATCTCCAACAGTCGCTGTGACGAACCCGCTCCCAACGCCCTTCTCAGGTCCCTCGCGTTTGTTGCCCCACACGCGCGAGAGTGTCCCGAGTGCCTCCGTCCACGAATCCCCCTTGTCACCGGACTCGTACACCCTGCGGCGG
>NW_001849539.1:86240-94873 GCF_000209065.1 Trypanosoma cruzi
CCTCTTTTATCATGAAAAGGTTGGGATGCAACGCCAGCAAAGACCTTGTTTCCTTCATCCTCCTTCTTGCACCGCGCCTCGGCGACGGCAAATACATCACCATTCATCTCAACAAGACTGGGAACACGAAGCGATACAACAGTTACATCACCCTCATCGGTGGTGCCCTTCCATTCAAGCTTTGGGTGAGCCTCTGGATTACTCTCCTGTGCCCTCAGCGGCCGCAGCTCCACTGCCACAGCACATCACGACGAGGAGGAGCAGCACCGCGGAAGTAAACACACGCCGGGACATGTTGGGCCTCTGCGGCTCACTCTCCCTTCCTTCCCTCCTCCTTCCGCTGGATCCGGTCACGCGGCGACGGTTGTGTGTGCGGGGTGCCTTGACTGCAGCAACACGTGAGAGCATATAAATATTTGTTTGTGTGGGCGGTGTGTGTGCTGTTGGTCCTTTCAGTGCCTTCGAATCTCACAGTAGCGATTCGCGCTTGGTCGTAAACTTCCTCCTTCGTGTGCGTGAAAAAGTAGAGAGAGAAAAAGACAACGACAGCGGCAAAAAGACAGTACAACAGCAGTACACACCGCCACCACTCACAGCGAAACACAAAATGACCATCCCCGCAGCCATTATTCTACAGCACCTCTCAAAAGCATAAAAAAATAATTTCAAAAAGTGAGCAGCCTCCCAATGGGGAACCGAAGGCCATGGCCCTGCAAACAAGACAAATGAGAAAGGGCCACGTGTGCAGTGAGGGAAACAAGAGTGGCACTGCAACGACACGGCTGCGTGACAACCCGTTGGGAGTATCGATGCAGACCGGAACATCACTTGCAGGAAGAGTTGCTTCTCCCGCTGAGCAGAGAGGAAAACGGCCTCAGCAACCCAATGATGAGGGGTCGCCTGCACCTCCTCGCGGCACCTGCAAGCTCGGCAGACACAAAGATGCAGGTGACGCTCTACTGCACGCATGGCGGCCGCTGCATCCTTCACTACGGCAACCGCATCCTGTCGCACCACACGCCGCAGCGGGTGCGCACAGTCTCCGTCTCCTTCCCTCCTGTCCCTCTCCCTGAGAACTCATCGGTGGCCGCGGCACACTCACCAACATGTCAGAAATCACCTGTTTTTCCTCCTCCCTCGCACTACGCACAGCAGCACCGCCAAACGCATGCCGCTCCTCCTTTCGCAGACTCTCCTCAGACAAGCCTCCAACCACATTCATCAACCCACAGGCACATAGTCCGTAAACATCACGCAGCCGCCCCGCATGATGGAGCCGCACACACCAACACGGCACCCCGCCACTCGGCGCAAGCAGTGGCTGGACACACAAAACTAATTGCCCCAGCAAACGCCAGCCCCCTCCAAGCAGTGAGGCATGACTCGTCGCTAACAATCAAACAACCAGCCCCTCGTCACTTCATTCCGCCATGCACGAGGTTTTGCCTGCCCCATGCATCATCCGTGACCCCCGGGCTCTCAATGAGCGAGAAAAACGTTATGCGCCCCTCGACTCAACGAGAAGCCCATTGACAATTCTCAGCCAGTCGTCGCCATGGCCTGTGCATAAGGAGCACCACGCCAAGAATGCAGAGGAGCTTATACGCAAACTCCCAACTCATTCCACGCCAATAAATGGTGTGGCATCATAAATATTTTCCACGACAAGGTTGGCTGGCGCTTCCCCGAGAGGCCTCCAATACACATCGCACGTGATCAGAGTAAAGAAAAAGTAACGCCCCCAATCCGGCTGCCATCCCGCGGTGGAGATCAAAGCACAACCCAAAAAGTGCCGCAAATCATTACATATTCCACACAAACCATCAGCAGCTTATGCGCCAAATGCAGAGCACGGAAGAAGAGCCATGCTCACTATCATACAACACACCGACACAGAGAGGGTTGGGGAAAGCAGCACCCAAGCAACCTCAGTCAACGACAGAAGAGCTCGTGGGTGCAGCACCCAAAGCCATCCTCTGTGAATGGGAATGATAATAACACCAAACAACGCGAAGCACCAGTCGGGCGCCACATGTGGGCCACAGACACCCACCCACCCACCCATTCACTCTTCCTCCTCCCAATGGCGTGGCCCTCCTTCACCTCCACAAACACGTTTACCTCTTAGTTATGTGTGCCTCTAACGCAGGCACTCAAGATGAGTTTCGGTAATCCAGCATTCAACACCTATGAAAAAAGAGAGGATAGGCTCGCAGAGACCACACGGCTCCTCAACGTACCCTCAAACCCTCCTCACGACTCTTTAATGCGATGGAGAGGAATACAGGCGGCTCTCGTGTCACAGAGGGCGGCCAATGGGAGCGCTGTCCACATGAGGAAAACGCCAAGAATTAAAACAGAGGGGTGGGAGAAAAACTCACAAAAGCCATCACCTGCCACGCCTGACATGCGCCGTCTCATTTTTGCAACGGTGAACCAATGACGCTGTTGCCGCGGTGCCTGCCCGTGCGTGCACCTCACACTCGGGGCAATGGGCTCCTCAAAGAACATCCTGCCGAGGGCATACAGCTGGCCGTGCAAACAATCCCGAGTCCTGCCAACGTTCCAGCAGCTGCTTTTTTGGGCGAGGTGTCGCTCTTTTTTTTCCTTGTCACCCGTGTGCCGTCCTCGTATGGAATGAAAATGCCCTCCACGATTGTTTTCATCAAGCGCCTCCAAAAAATGAAAATAATATTCACCTGATCCGCTGGCCAAATCCTGCAGTTTATCGATAATAGAAACCAAAACAAGATGGGAATAACAATAATAAAAAAGGGATAAATGGAATAAAAGTATGGGATTCATAATATCCTCAATGAGTGTTTACACCAAGTAAGTGCACACACATACATCATTTATATTTATATATATATACGTATCATCCGTCAGCGACAATCGTAGCCCGCTCACTCTGTTCGGATGGAGTACAATATATTTATTTATTTATTTATTTATATGTACGTATTTATCGCTTACCAAGTGGCAGACCCTGGGCTCCGCCAGCCACAAGGCCCCGCCGCGAGGTGGGACTCAAAAAGAGGGGGTGGTGGGAAAATAAGAAATAAAAAGTAAAGAAAAATCCGTCTTGTCGCTATCGGCTCCCTGGTTCCTTCAATCACCGCCTTCCAAAAATTCATAAGATGGAAAAGAATCGTGGAGAAACATCTCCACTTTATCAGGACATATTCATTTAGGTGACCAGCTTCCCCCGCGAACATCCTTTTCACAAGATCCCAATAAAGAAAAAGATATATTTCTGTACTACTTCTTGCTACCGCATAAATTCTTTTGGAAGACCGCGATGAAAGCAAGCAAAGGAACTGAGAACGTCAAGAATAATGTTTTTATTTTTTATTTTTACCATCCCAGTAACCTCCTTTTGGATTCCCACCCTTGCGGCGGGGTCTTGTGGCTGGAGAGGCCAAAGTCTGCCACTTCGTAAGCTATAAACATATGTATGTATATGTATCCAATCCGAATAGAGCGTTCGACATGTCACGAACGTGGGACCAACAGAATACATAAATATAAATATATGCGGAGCAAATGACGAAGATTTGGCGGGCCCACTGCCTCTCCACTTACTCACACTTCCTTCCCGTCGTATTTTATTCCGTTGGGATAATTGAGGATCCGTCAAGCAGCCCAGCCGAATATTCCATCCTTTCGCTTTCCTGTTTGCGTGTGTGCCACATGCATGGTTTGATTCAAGTGACAGTGGCGCCTCCACGCAATCAAACTCTTCTGTTGCCGCATTTGCGGCGCCAATGAGTTTTGGGCAACCAAAGGACACACACACACACACACGGCCGCAACAAAAGGGGCGGGGCGCATCCAAGTCCACGGCACCGTCCTTCTCTTCCTCGACGGAATAGCACTGCGCCTCACAGCAGGTCGTGGTGGGTGGCGTCCCACACTCAAGAGTAAGGCACGGCGCACACCATCCGCTCCACTCCGAGTGCGCTCAGCAGGCCGGCGCACAGTCACCCTCGTGCCATCGCAGAGGGGTGCACAAGCAATCGTCGTCGCGGACCATCGGTGCCTCTAGCAGAAAGGAAAGAGAAGAAATGGGGAAATGCCAGCAGCACAACCAGCAGAGGGACACTCAACGGGACACGGAGAAGCAAACTAACAGTGAACACGGCACAAACGGAAAACAGCCGCAGGAAATTACCAAAAACAGAAAAGGAAACAAAAAAGAAAGAATGAGAATCCCGCAAGACTCCCGGAAAACAATAAAGAAAAAAGAAAAAAGAAAAAAGAAAAAAAATTGATTCGGCAGGAATTTCATGTGCCATGCGGCTCAAGACGATCGGGTGCGTGCATATATATTACCTGCACAGACGAAGAATGGAATAATAATAATAATATCGCATTCTTCCACTAGCCCACACAACATTATTCGCATTTCATGCGGCATCCGGCCTTTTCTTCCAATCCTCGTTCGTGCAGTCCGTGGGAAGCACAGCCGCAGGGCCGGCACCGCGTGTGGGTGACGAAGCAAATTAAAAAAAAAAAAAGGAAAACACACATACTGTACTAGCCGTCCCCGCAAGGACATGCACGACTAGTCCCAATCACCGCACAGCAGCACAGACAAGGGCGATGAAGAGCAGCAGCAGGGGCGTGCGCACCCACACAGTGGTGACATCGCTGCCGTCCGGACCGACAAAATTCTGCAACAAAGCGGCGATATTTTCTGTACTTTCGTTTGCACTTTCGTCTCTGGTCGGTTGGAGCGGATTCGTGCCGGTAACGGTGCTGGTGCCTTCGCCATTGGCGTCGGATTCGCTGTCACCCTCATTACTGTTGTGGGAAGCTTCATTGGCTGCGCCGTCGCCGGATGGAGAAGAGGACGGCCGTCCGGAAGCTTCGGGTGCCGATGCCACGTGTTCATTCGCGTCTGTAGACGTCAGCGGGCTGGCGGCGATGTTTTCGCTTGGTCTTTGAGCAGAGCCGCCTTCGTCTGTGTGCTCAGGCGACTCCTCCTCGACGGTGATGTTTTCGCTCAGCATTGGGGCAGGGCCGTCCTCGGCTGTTTGTTCAGGCAACTTCTTCTGCGGTGCCTCAGTTGCCTCCCTCGGCGGACTGACGACGCCGCTCTGTGCCTGGCCAACAACCGGCGTTGTCGGTGCAGCCGCCATAGCTGCCGGGGCCGCTTTTCCAGCCTGCGGTTGCGACTGAAGCTGTTGCGCGCCATCAGTGGCCTCCCGATCATTGTTTTGTGCCGTCGCCGAGCTGCTGCTACTTAAATTCCCGTACGTCGCAAATTCTATCTCGAACAAAAATTCTACCCAGTCACTGGGAGGACGGCAGAATTCTTCTGCTGTCCTTTTCGAATATTTGTAGAAGTCCCCACCGGCAACGCACACCCGTGCACGCTCATCATTGTCTTGATCGACTTCTCCAGGCTTCTTAGGGCACTTTTTCCATTCCTCCTCGCCTCGAAGACGCCAACTCAACTTACCGTCAGTCCCGGGACACGAAAAAGCCACAAACAAAAAGGTTTTTGCCGGCACAGCAGTCCCGCAGACGGACAAGCAGCAGCAGCAGCACAAGAGCGCGAGGATCAGCAGGTCGCACACCACGCGGCGCCGCAAAGTCACCATCATCATTCGTCGTAGAGTCGCTCGACTTTGTGAGACAATCTACACAGTGGGGCAAGGACAACGACAAAAAGAAGAGGGGGAGAGGAATACATGTGCCGCACTACAGGGACACACACACACACACACACAGACGGCCGTGAAGCAGAACCCAGCACCCCACACACACTCAAAAGGGGAAGGAGGAGAACAGTGTAGCCCCTAGGCTCCGGTGGATGTAACTGCAGTTCTGGGAACCGGGAATGGGTGCGCATTCCTCATGGAGGGCACGCACCCACAATGAGTTGCCGACCCCACAGGAGATATGCAAGCAGAAGTGATGGTGGGTGGGCGTTCGGTATGCGGCGTGTCTCACGGAAAAGGAGGAAGCAACACGAAGGACAAATAAAAATCCCACATTTGTCCAAGAGCGGAGCCACATTTCGTTGTCTGCCAGGCAAATGACATCGGATGCCTCGCTTAGCCGCATCCGCCAGACGCCCCGCAGCCCACGTCCATCGCGGAGAGAGCACGCAGCCCCTCAAGCTTCCCTCACCGGCACTGTCGTGCCAGCGCACGCATGTGAGTGACGCGCAAAGGTCCCACGAGCCCAACGGTGAGTCGATGCACCGCAGTTCCCAGAACAAACTGGGGCACCTCGCTCTCTGCCCTTCGCCGCGGAGCCACCCCCGCACACGCCACCACATCCGCCACACCGCCGCGAATCACCGTCCTCCCACAAGACTCTCGCAAATGCACAGCACGCACGCACCCTCTCCTTCCAACAATCAAAAAGAACGCAAAATCCAAAACTTCTGTGAAGAAAAAACAAAAGATGACACCATTGTCATGACAACAAACTGAAGTGACGACAACGAGTTGCGGCCGCAGAAGCCCGACCCCTCTTTCCCCAGCGCGTGGCTCCCCTCTCTCCCTCCCTCGCTTCTCACCCCATAGCCGCCATGAAGAAATCCTTCGCGGATCGCCTGCCGGAATTCGCCGGCACCCACGATTGAAGGCAATGGACAAAGTGACGGCGGAGCCGCAGTGCACTCATGTGCCGCGCAAGCGTGTCTCCCGCCACAAGGCTCTATCAGCACCCCCCGCGCCACCGTCCGCCTGCGCCGCCCTCACCGTCTTGTCACACCAGCAATCCAAGGCACCCTCCCGGAGAAGATGCTCCCGCAGTAGCGCGCCAACGCTGCCGTCCGTCAGCCGCACCGCGCAGTGATTCTCCCTGCAGACAGCACCGCAACTCGCTGAACGCGATGTGAACCTCCAGATCTCTAGTCTCAGCGTAGTCCCTCAGGGTGTCGAGGAAGCAGCGCAGTCCCACAATTTCATCCGCAAGGCAATGCCACTTGCCGCGCCAATGCCACGCCAATAAAAGACGATTGTACGCGAGTGGGTAGCGCTGCGCAATCGTCTGCTGCAGGCGCGCGGAGAACACGGAGCGGAGCAGCTCCACCGAGGACCCGGCGTGACGCGTTGCCATGAACTCCTGCATCACCTGCTGCGCCAGCGCTTCCTCCGTCATGGTTGGTCCGTCCGCGGGGGGCGGCGTCAAAAGGAACCGCGCCGGCGTTACACTATCGCGACTGGAAAATGCGGTTTGCCACAGGAAGAGCCCCCACGCCGCCTACCAAAACCAAAAAGGACCAATGGGGAAAAGGAAGAGATGGACACACAGGAAGAAGGGGGAGCAATGGCAAGGAAGAAACACACAGAGACACACATCCGCAGCAAAACCACAACGTGCATCCCTCCCATCCGCAGCAAAGACGCCCCTCCATTGGCCCACAAAAATACTACAACAACAACAACATCCAGTCGATACAAACGGTGAAGAAGAAGAAGGCAAGCCAAAAACACTCAAAAATGACACGTGAATACATGTATTTATCTATAAATAAATGTAGAATAAAAATACCTGGCAACATTTTCTTTGACGTGCGAACACCCCCCACCCATGCATTGCATGCTTGTCTCGTGCCATCGCTCAGTAATGCGAGTAATTCTTCTTGTTGTTGTTGTTGATTGTTTTCGCTTATTCTTTTTTTTTTTTATTGGGTTTTCTTCTTCTTTCCGCCACTTTTTTTTGCTACAAAAGAACACACACAGAAAAGATGGGAGAAAGAAAGGGACAGGGATTTCACTGAGAGTACTGTCGTATTCCTCCTCTTACCACGTTTCCTCAAAATCCCCGTTACCACCACCACCACCAAAACCATCATCCTCATCCTCATCACTACCGCCCCTCCCCTCTCCTTGTTTCTCACGCTATTGCTTAGAGCTCATGTATGCCAAATGTACGTCCTAAATATCTGAAGTCGGTGACACCTCCTCCCCCGCGTGCTTCGCGTACTGCCGCCTCCACTGCACGACTTGCTGCGCCTGTTCGTGCAGACCCGCTTTGAGGAATGAGCTGGAGAGTGACAGTGCCGTGGCGGCGTCTGGAACCCAATTACGATCGCGCAGAAGGTGGAGGGTCTCTACCGTCTTGTCAAACCGTCCCGCCCTGGCGTATCCCCGTGCAATGGCGTTCAGTGATGTGTAAGACAGGTCCGCGTTCATCGAATTGGCCTTCTCACGTAACTCATCCACGCGGCTCATGTCTCCAAGACGGCAGTAGTACGGAATAAGGGTAAGAACATCACTCGCGCTAAGAGTATTATTCTCATCCGTCTTCTTTAACTCCTCGACGCACTTTTCCATGTCGTCCGGGGCTGCGCAGCGGCAAAAGGCGTCAATGAAAGACCAAATGACTTTTCTAGTGAAGAGATGACGGGACGTGGGGGAAGTGACCTCTGTGTAGAGACGGTGCACTTCCTTTTTTAGCCTCGCCCGGCCGTAGGATGTGGCCATGATGCAGTATATGAGGTCATCCATGGGGATCCCCGATGACTTCCGCTGCTGCACAATTTCCTCCATCCGCTCAAATCGTCGCGCGCGACCGTAACCGTCCGCCAAGATATTGTGCGTGACAGCATTATTGGTGTAGCCTTTCTCCAGAAACTCGGCATGAAGTTTTTCCATTTTGGCAACATC
>NW_001849539.1:94973-97926 GCF_000209065.1 Trypanosoma cruzi
CGTTGCTCACGCCGTCCACATCGCCCATCCTGCTGAGAGATGACGCCAGGACGGAGTAAAACGCGGCGGAAACTTCCCCCTCATGCTCCTTCAGCAGTTGAATGACATCGCGTACCTTCTCGGCGTCCCCCCAGCGGGCAAACGCGGTGATGAGGGTTCCGAAGGTGACATCATTCATCGCCGTTCCCTCTGCCTTCATCTTGTCAATTAACTCGGTCACCTTCTCACGTTGGCCGCTCTTGCCGTATTTGTTTAGCAGCACATTAAAGATGTCCGTGGACCACGATGAGATTTCTTTTAGAAGCTCCTCCAGCTTCTCAGAGCCCTCCGCATGATTGGCGTAAACATGAAGCATACTTGTCTGCACATGCGGATGGTCTGTCAGGCCTCGCTTCTTCGCCTCCGCGTACGCGGCCTCCGCCTTTGCTAAGTCATTGGCGTAGATGCGAATGAGCACCGCAAATGTGACGGGTGTCAGTTGCAAAGTCCCAAACCCCTCCCGTCGCTTCATCTCCTCCACAATCGTCTCCACTCGTTCCAAGTCGCCCAAATCGCCAAAGATGCCTATCAGTGTGTTGTACAGCTGCACATCCGGCCGCACGTGTTTCTCCACCATCTCCTCGTAGAGCTTTTCAACATGACGAGGATAATATTTCCCTAACGCACGAAGCGTCCATGCATATGTTTGAGAATCCGGATGCACACCCGCCGCATCCATCTCCTCCTTCAATGCAATCACATCCTTCACGTTTCCCATAAGAGCAAACCACTTGAGCAATTCATTGTACACACGCACATCGTTGGTGAGTCCCTTGTATTGCATACGTGTCCATGCGGTCTTCAGGGAATCGGGCCGCCCCGCTGCCCCATAGCCACGAATGACAGCGCGGATGTGTGCGGCACTGATATCCATGTCGGGATCTCCTTGCTTCAGACGAGACTCAATGGAGGACAGGAGAGTGTCCACCTTGGACAGCATGAGTTCCTCGCTGCCACGATCGCCAAAGTGAATAAGCCGGGCGTAGGCGGCAAT
This sequence comes from Trypanosoma cruzi, assembly GCF_000209065.1. Lineage (NCBI taxonomy): Eukaryota > Euglenozoa > Kinetoplastea > Trypanosomatida > Trypanosomatidae > Trypanosoma > Trypanosoma cruzi. Next base: position 96,007 of record NW_001849539.1, read on the forward strand.
GATGATGGAATTCCCTGTGACATCCGGAACATAGCCAATCTCCTGAAGCTCAGCCTCCACAGCCGCAATCTCCTCCACAGAAGTCACGTGTCGCATACGCTGCCTAAGAATAATGGCAAAAGTTGCCTCATCCAACGCGACAGACTTTTCACGGGATGCCTGAAAGACAGCAGCGAAAGAAGCCTCATCGTCGCGTTGGTAAAAAACACGGAAGAGAGCACGGAATATGTCAGTAAGGTCGGCGGGGTCTATTTTAAGCTGCGTCACGTTTTGCAGCACCTCCATGATCTTCTCCGTCCTGCGCAGTTTGTCGTAGCCGTCAATAAGCGCAACGATGTCCTCCCGTGTGAGGTCGCTGAAAGAAAGTCCCTCATGCAGCGCATCGGCCTCCTCCGGATGGTTGGCGAAGAGGTACGCCGCGATGCACAATGGCCGCATGGCGGGATCGGACCGCATCTCATTTGCCAGCTGGATCATCAGCTCACTGCTGTCGTTCTCCTTGTAGGACTCAAAAAGGTAGCGCAGCGCATCCACGGAGATAACGCAGCCATACTTCCGAAACCGAAGGAAGGCGCGAAAGAGTAGGTGGGCCATGTCGTGCTGCGAGTACTTGACACACTCCTCCATGATACCCTCCATTATTAGCGAGGCACTTGCAGGGTCGATCAATTGCTTTCGAAGAAATTCCTGAAGAACAATCATCAGGTGCGTGACGGTGTTGCGAAAGTGCAGTTCCCGCTTACGTGAACGCCAGACTTGCTGCCGGACATGCTTCAACACATGCCGTGGCTTTGTACGCACCACCCGCACCAAGTCCTCCTCATCCTTCTGTGAGAAGGGCTGAAAAGATGCGGTCCTCTGGCTGAAGCGAAGGCATGTGAGGCCAATGGCTGCATGGCGACGGAGCAACAACCGACATGTAAACATTTGAATGTACTTTTAAATAAACTCCCCTCGTGCACATACACGCATGTGGGGCCACAGAGAAAAACAACGGAAAAAAAAAAGAAAAAAAAAAGTTGCAGGCTGCAGCAAAGAAAATAACCCACTTCTTTCAATGGCATAATAAATTCCCTTTTTTTCTCCATTTATTTATTCTTCTGGGAAAGAAGGGGAAGGCGGTAAAAAGTCCCCTCCACCCCCCCGCCCCGCCCCGCCAACGCATATGCACAGAGGCAAGTAGACAGACAAATACAAGAAGTAAAAAAAAAGGCAGGTATAAAAAACTGTTTTTTCTTTTTTTCTATTTTTTGTTTTTTTTTTTTTTGTTTTTCTTTGAAGCGGCAGGTGAGGCTCTCACTCCCCCATTGTTTTTTTTTTTCCCTTTTTTCCTTTTCAATTGCCCTCGGCCCCATTCATTTGTTGGGTCGTCCTGAACCGCTTCAACTCATCGATGCGTGCGTAAAGCCCCTCCCGCCTTCCATTCATCTCGCGTGAAAAGTCGCCAAGAGATCGCATCAGGGCGTCGTTCCATGTTTGGTAAAAACGAACCGCCTCCTCTACACTCCGCAGCCTCCCACAATCTGCCGTTTTGATGCAATCGTCCTCTACGCCAATGCAGCTGCTCAAAAGTGCGGTGACGCGTCGCATCGCACGTTTTTCCTCAAAGGACCACGCGTCCACACCATGCAGGAGATCTGTCAAACGGAGGCTTGCGGTTTTCTCCCCTTCCTTATCATCCTTATGGCTGCCGTATGTACGCAGCGTGGCCCGCACCATCTCCACAGCACGGGCGACATCGTCCGCTTCCTTTACAAGAGGCTCGAGCGCCTCCCGCTGTGCATCTACCGACTGCATCAATGCGGCTCGCTCGTGAAGTGCCTCTTTGCATGTCGACTGCAGACGCTGCACCTCATCACGCAATTCATCCCGCAGTCGGCTGGTGTGCGTGAGTCGCTGGAGTAGTTGCTTGTAAATCGC
>NW_001849539.1:98026-102545 GCF_000209065.1 Trypanosoma cruzi
GATCCGGGTGGTTGCGTTTACACCCTTCCATAAACAGCCATCGTATGAGATGACACGACGTGCCGCAATGTGCCTGTGCCTCAAAGCTCCCAAAAAAAAAAAAAAAAGAGGGAGGGGAGACCACATTATCGCAGCCATTTCCTCTTGTTGTTGTTGTTGTTGTTTTTTTTTTTCCAAAAAAAAAAAAACTATTCTTCTGCATCTTTCCTCTCTGTGTTCCTCCCTGCGTTTGTGCAAAGTGTCGTCACCCACCTTTTTTGTTGTTGTTGTTGTCTTTTCACTGCACTCCTCCTCTTTTTTCTGTTGTTATTATTATTATTATTAATCGTGCTGATATGTGCAGGCATCGTTCTAAAAAAAAAAAATTTTTTTCCTTCGCGTGTCGTTCCCAGTCACGGGGCTCCGTTGGGTGCACGCGTCGTGGCGACCCATGGCGGCACCACCAGCCGGGGGTTGTGACGCGGCGCGGCGGTGTCCACGCCTGGTGTTCCCTCCCTTCTTTCGTCCCGCAGGCACGCCTCGAGGACGTCGATCTTTTCCCAATCCACATCGACGGGATCGTCGTCGGATGATATCGGCTCCCCATCGGCGCTCATGCGGCGACTCATCTTCCATTGACGCTCCGCCTCGTCGTCGGAGAAGTCCGGCCGCGCGTGTGGCGGCAGCTCCTCGTCGTTGACGTAACTGGCGTCGGTGCCACGTCGCATGTCACACTGCGAGACGGGGTCGTAAATGACGCTTTGCTCGCCAAGGTCGTAGCAGAGGTCCACACCGACGGTCAGTTTTCCGCCGTCGCAGAGGGCGCCAAAAACGGCGGGGAGGCACACGATGGCGTACGCGCAGCACGACACAGGGCCCATCACAGTCGTGATGACACCAACCACGGAGCCGTCGCCGAGGCAAAGACGCGTCCCGGCATCCATCACAAACGCCCCGGAGACGTTGTCTGCCACGACGGTGCTGCTGCGCGCGATGAGGCCCGTCACGGATGCCACCGTCGCCTCAGAGACACGCTCCATGGGGATCTGCAGAAGCGGCTCACCGTTCGCGTCACGCAGCGCCGCCTGCACCAATGCAGGGGGTGAACCCTCACGGTGGGCGGCAGTCATCTGCCCCTCCGACAGAACATCACTGCCCTTCCCCTCGTCCCTCTCGCGAAGGCCGTTTGTGTTCCTGTCATCATCCCCCGCATCGTCATCGGCATCATCATCATCATCAGCGGCGGCGGCATCATCGTAGCGCGGCGACGCGTCAGGCCGGTGCCGTCTGATTATCGGCTCGGAGTCCACGGAGCTCAGTGAGACGCGCTGCCGCCTCACGCCTCGCACGTCCTCCGCCAACTCGCATGAACTGCCCACCGACGATGCATCCATTCGGGGAAAACGGCAGCAGCAGCAGCAGCAAAAGAAAAAAAGAAAAAAAAAACTAAACTAAACCAAACTGTGCCACACGGCAAAATGCGCAGCAAAATACACCGTGAGAAGATAATTTTGTTTGGCTTTTGTTCATTCAAAAGGAAAAAAAAAGAAAAAAAGGGTGCAAATAATAAAAAAAAAATAATAATAATTAATTAATGAGTTAAGAGGGAGGAGGCAACAGCAGCTGCGAGCACATCACTGGCCGTGACAAGACGACATGGATGGTGTCATCCCTTCCAAAAAAGAAAGGGTGGATGGGCGGGGGAAAAAAATCAAATCAAACCAAATAAACATCAGACGCCTACAGTGCAAACATACACATAAACAAACAGAGAGGGAGAAAGTGGGCAAAGAGAAAAAAAAAAAAAAAAAAAAAAACAGCAGCCAAAACGTTTCTTATGCAGCGTCCTCATCGTCATCATCGTCGTCAAGGCCGTAGACGCCGTACCAAAGGTCCACGTAACCGCCGTAGATCCAATTGGCCATCATGCAGTACGTACTAACACACAGCGCGGTAGAAGTCACCATGACGATATCCGACCGGCTGCGGCACAAGGACCGCCCGCGACTTTTCACTGCGTCCCACACTCGCAGTCCTGGCGTGGCAGCAAACATGAACACCCACACACACACAAATAGAGAGAGAGAGAGAGAGAGAAGTACAGAAACAAATAATAACAACTTTCCGCTCTCACCCCTCACTGTAAGCCTTCCTTGTGGCCTTCGCCCAACGCCGTGTGTGTCCGTGTCCGTGTCCGTGTGTGTGTGTGTTTCTAGGGAAGAGGTGAGAATGAAAAGGACATGTAAAGAGGAAGAAGAAGAAGGAAAGAAGGAAAGAAAGAAAGAAAACGGAAGTCCACTCTTCCCTCGTTTCACTGGAGGCAAATAGACCCACCGACACACACATGCAGACACACACACACACACATTACACTACACCGCAGTGACGTACATTAAAGGATCGTTTTCACTCAGACCCCGATGGCCCCTTTCCCCACCGCCACCACCTCCTCTTCCCACTCTCACTGGACCAAACAGGCAGCAGCAAAATATTATTTATTTATTTATTATATAAAAAAATAAAAGCAAAAAAAGAAAAAAAAAAAAAAAGAAATGATAGTCCTAATAATCATTATAATAAAGAAGAAAACTATTAAAAAAAAAAAAAAAACTATAAAAAGAAAAAAAAAAAGGAAAAAAAGAAAAAATTGCCCATCCTTTTCTTTATTTTTGTTGTTGTTGTTGTTGTTTGATCGCACAAGATGGGAAAATTCCTCCTCCGCCCTTTTCATTTCCCACCCACCCACCCACCCACCCACCCCCAAAAAAAAAGGACGAGAATTGAGTCAGCCGCATGTATTTTCCCCGACAAACACACACACACACACCTATAATATATATGTATATATGTCATGTTATTCCTTCCAAGTATTTGTCCCTGGAAAATCAATAGGACACTTTTTGTTTTTGCTGTTTTTATGTTGTTGTTGTTGTGTGTTTTTGTGTGTGTAGTTTCATGTTGTTGTTTTTTGTTTTTCACCTCTTGCACATCTTTTTTTTTGTTTGTTTTTCCCCTCCTCTTCTTCTCCTCCTCCTCCTCCACTCTTGCAGGCATTCAGCACACACACAGACACAGACAGATATATACATATATATACATACATACGCACAGACACGCTCTCTCTCTCTCTCTCTCTCTCTCTCACTATTCTTATCATTCTTGGACTCGTAATATTATTCCACTTGATGGGGTTTTCTTCTTCCTCTCCTTAAATAAATGTTAATAAGAACCATATGATTATTTGACAGTTACCCATGAAAGACACAGACGCCCTCTGCGGGAACAACATAGCGGCACTCTCTACGCTGTTCCCAGAGCATCTTCCACAGTGACCTCTCATCCGTAATGTATGTGGCACCCAGTATCTCACGAATGTACTTTCTTGTCACCTGGATTGCGTTGTAGTGTGGCATTTTGCTAAAGAGGTGATGTACCACGTGGGAATCATTGATGTGATGGAGCCATGTGTTAAGGACAAAGCCGTAGTCCCTGTCCACAGCCGCCAATGCACCGCGAACAAACGTCCAGTGCTCATGTGTGTAGTGAGGAATGCGTATATCCGTGTGCTGCAGGTATGTAATGTACACAAGCCAAAAGTTCACCCAGAGGTACGGTACAATGTACCAGCAGAAAACATTTGTAAAACCAAAGCGGTAAACGCTGGAGAAAATGACAAATAACGCGCTGACAATCCCAACATTCGACAGGACAATATCGTGACGGTCTTCGCTGCGGAAAAATGGAGCGCCGGGGTCAAAGTGGCTCGCGAGTCGGCCAAATTCCTGTCCAGAGGCATTAAAAAGAAGATGTGCCGGCCAACCAAAGAGAAAAATCAGCAATAATTGAATTAATAACACCAGCGGCGCCTCCTCCACGAGCTCCACAACCGCGTTTCGTTTGTCTGGAACAAACACAAGATCCTTCGTGAGGTGATTCGTGTGTTTGTGGTGGCCGCCGTGGGTGATGCGCCAGCTGTGGTACGGCACGAGCAGCGCAGAGTGCAAAATCATGCCAACGGCGTCATTCAAACCTTTCATGGGGCTGAACGCCTGATGGCCGCATTCGTGAGCCAGGACCCAAAGCGCAGTGCCGTTAAGTCCCTGTACAAACCAAAACACCGCCCACAACACTGCCTTTAAAAGCCACGCCGCTGTCGTCATGGCTGTACCTGCCATCAATGATAACACCCCACCGTCGGCCAACGTTCTTGCTGCAGAAACTTCCATGGAAGTGGCAAGTGGCAAGGCGACGGCGTACATAATGGCGTACGTCAACGCCACCTGTGCGAGGTCGCGTAAAAGAAACATGACGCTCCGGGTAGTGTTGCGTTCAAAGTACTTTACCGGGATTTTCTCCTGAATTTCTCCAATGGTCAGTGCGGAGGAAGGCACAATGACATTGTGCTCCTTGTTGCGCCCAGACTTAAGCACCGCCTTCATGACATCCGGTGGACCCGGCGCGACAGTTAAATTGTCAACCCGCGACATAAACCCACTTCTTCCTTTTCTTTTCGTTTTTTTTTTATTTTATTTTTTTTTAA
>NW_001849539.1:102645-109468 GCF_000209065.1 Trypanosoma cruzi
GGTGTTTTTACTACGCGTCAAAGGAAGGGATATTATATGTATGTATGTATTTATGTGTGTGTGTGTGTGTGTCTTCTCCTCGTTTTTTTTTTTGTTTTGGTTTTTGTTTTTTTCCTTTCCAAACACCACCACCACCACCACCGCAGCAGCAGCAGCAGCCAATATTTATTTATACACACATTGTATGTGAAGAATAAAAGAGACGGAGAGAAAAACGTTTCAAAGAGGTGGACTCACGGACGACGCACAACAACAACCCCCTTTTACTATAATCTCCTCTCAACTCACCATTCATGCATGCATGTTCCTCTACACAACTTATTGTGATGTACACTACAGGCCTCATGGACCTCGTGATATCATTTATTTAAGATCCACGCAGGTTAATATATATATATATGGATATATATATACCCTTGCGTCATCGAGGTGCGTCGCCATCTCCGGGCGGCAGCGAACAGCTCAGCAACTTTATCGCCAGCACCTCTGCCAGAGGGCACGACGAAGAGAGAATGCGCGCCCCCGGCTGAGGGCCTCGTTCCCGAGCCCCACAAGGAGATACCACGCAAAAGAAAGGTGGCGGTTTGGCTCGACACACACCCAGCAGCCCCCACACCTCGGAGGAGACGCATCAAGCACGCATTGCACACGCTTCCTCCCTCTCCACACCCACCACTTTTTTTTTTCTTTTTTTTGTTTTGTTTTTGATGTCTGTGTGTGGTGGTGTCTTAAACCCCTTTTTAGCCGTAGAATAATCTACTAAGCCGCTGGCCAAATCCTGCAGTTTATCGATAATAGAAACCAAAACAAGATGGGAATAACAATAATAAAAAAGGGATAAATGGAATAAAAGTATGGGATTCACCATATCCTCAATGAGTGTTTACACCAAGTAAGTGCACACGCATACATCATTTATATTTATATTTATATTTATATATATATACGTATCATCCGTCAGCGACAATCGTAGCCCGCTCACTCTGTTCGGATGGAGTACAATATATTTATTTATTTATTTATTTATATGTACGTATTTATCGCTTACCAAGTGGCAGACCCTGGGCTCCGCCAGCCACAAGGCCCCGCCGCGAGGTGGGAATCAAAAAGAGGGGGTGGTGGGAAAATAAGAAATAAAAAGTAAAGAAAAATCCGTCTTGTCGCTATCGGCTCCCTGGTTCCTTCAATCACCGCCTTCCAAAAATTCATAGGATGGAAAAGAATCGTGCAGAAACATCTCCACTTTATCAGGACATATTCATTTAGGTGACCAGCTTCCCCCGCTGGACATCCTTTTCACAAGATCCTAAAATACTTATTCCTTATTTAAGTAAGCATACTGTTGTCAGCACAGCCGGCGTTCGTCTCATCTTTTTTTCCCGTGCCGCTGCTGTGGTCCCTCGTATTTTTTTTTTTTTTGTTCCCGTTTCCTTTTTTGTTTGTTTGTTTGTTTTAAAATACATATATATATATATGCGTTCGTTTTTATTAGTTGGCAAAGGAGAAAAAAAAAAAAAAAAAAAAAAAAAGGCATAGGGACATCTTAACCTCCATTCCCCACTACAATTATTATCCCCTCTCTCTCTCTTTTAACTTTTTTTCAAAGCAGCATACACGGGAGGTGGAGAGGTGGTGGGGAAGATGACATTTCTCCCGCGATGCGCTTTTCAGATGTGAAGATATACGTAGAAAACATACGCCCCTCCCCATTATCCTCCTTTTCCTCCTTCCCGCTCTTTCTTCTGTGCCTCTCCCCTTTTGTGGCTATCGGCATGTGTGTCTTTCGTTCCTCTTTGGGAATTTCCTCGAAGTTTCCTCACCGCCGCTTCGAGGCGCATGTCAAAAAGGTCGGCAATGATCTCTTCGCTAAAGTACTCTTCCATGTGACGGCGCCCACGCTTGCCCACTCTTCGTGCGTGTTCGGGGTGGTCAACGACATATCGCATCAGTTCCGCCGTATCCTGAACACTGGGCAATGCCCACTTGTTGGCCCGAAACACACGATACCCCGCCCCGCTCGGCACCTCCTCCAGCCCGTCCACGCGAATACCGAAGGTGGCGTTGGGTGGCATGAAGGTGGTGGTGCCGCCCCAATTGGTGATGATCACAGGGATGCCCATCGCCATCGCCTCCGTCGCTGGCAGTCCCCACCCCTCCGCGCGTGTGGGAAACACAAAGGCATCGACGGAGCAATACAATTGCAGCAACGACTGCTCGCCCACGTACCCCAACCCGCTTAAAAAGACGATGTGCGGCATGTCTTCCATGGACGTGAATCCTGGCAGGTTTTTTTTCGACCAGTTCCCTATGAGCTCATTGATATTGTGGTTCCCGGCACCGCCGGAGTACAATTGGATCCACTTCACCTTTAAATAGAGGGAGACACTGTTGTGCAGCGGCGACGATGGTCCAAACGCCTTCCAATAGGCCTTCAACAGCACATCCCACCCTTTCCTCATTTCCCACTTCATGACGGACAAAAAACGAAAGCGGCGACGCAGATCCTCTGGGGAAAGTCCCGGCCTATTCGTGTAGGCCGTCGGTAGGGACAATGGAAACGACGGTGGTCGACAGTTCAGTGGGTTATACCTGTGTATATTGACCGACTCAGGGACGACATGAATCTTTTCAGCCGCGACGCCAGAACGGCGGTAGACTGTGCGAAAAAACTCGCCGGTTGCCCACACCTCATCCGCATAGCGGTGCATGCCATCCACCCAATCCCTTGGAATAAGTGAAAACTCACTGAGGCTCCTGCCAATGAAGTAGTCCATCTTGTGTGGCAATGAAGCATGTACGTCCTTGTAGCTGGGTGCGCGAAGATGCATAATGACAATTTTAGGGCGATTCTTGTACGCTATTTGCCACTTGACACTATTGGAAAAAGAAGTAAAAAAATTCTCCGCACGCAACTCGTCCGTGAGTTCCAGGGAAACCAACTCCGATCCCACTGCATCGGAGCAGAAGCCGCGGCACAATCCCCTCAAAAAGGACACAGCATACCGCTCCGTCAGCGGGCGCAAGTACCCAATGACCTCTCGCATCAGCCCACAACATGAACAGTTGTAGTCACGTGCAAAAAAGAGCAACGGCGACAGCGGCTTGTCAACGGTGTCTTCTTCCCCCCGCTTTCGGTATGGGGTGGCAAAGCGGCGGTTGTGTAGCCTCTGCAGAGTGTCAAAATGCTCCGCCCCCCAATTATCGGCAGCAGGAAAAGCTGGTTGCCTCAAAAGCTGAAGTAATGATGATGGTAGCGAAGTGCCTTCGTCAATGATGCCAAAGGCAGCGCTACTCCACACCTGCCATTCCTTGTATTCACGCTGTAGAAAAATGCTGTACTCCCATCCGGCAATGTCTGGCGCCCGGGACAAAGTCGTGTTTTCACTGAAGGAAAGGCTGTCAAACCCCTTGACAGCGTCAAATGCCTGGCGGTGAAAAAGTGTACAAAAGGGCGAGACGGCGTCAACCAACTCCGGTTCCAAAAGACGTTTATCGGTGGCGAAAATGCCGTTGTACCTTCGCAACAGGTACGGTAAAAGAAGTTCCAACCGCTTCAATGCAGCAAGGCCCACAAAGACACCCCGATCCGAAACCACATGAAGAGCGTCGGGAACCACTGCCTGACCTTTGTCGATCCCTTCCGTATTGGTACTTTTCTTCTCCAGAAGGGTGCATTGAACGGCCAACACCTTTCCACCGTTTCGCCTCGAAGGTAGGAAAAGTTTTTCCATAAAGTCATCGGATTTGGGACGCACAAAATCCGCAAGGAGAACAAAGTAATCGGTGCGCCGCACTGCCCTCAATGCCACCCGCACTGCCGCAAGGTCCATACCATAACTGTCACTTTCGACCTTCCCTGCACTTGCCGCAAAGAGTACGCGTGCCTCCATGACGCAGGGAGCCACGTTGTATTTTTCCCTAATTCCCCTCTTGGCGAGGTCGACGCTCCACAGATTCCATGAACCGCTGTCGCCGTGTGGTTGAATACTCACTGGGATGCCACCAGACCACGACGCATTGTCGGGCGGAGCATAAAAGAGCATCACAAGGGACACAAGGCTCATAGGCGACGATGATGTACACCACGCACGGCGGCTGAGCGCCTGCTTCAGTCGACTCCCCGCCAAATTTGCGGCTGAAAAAGATGCCGAAACACGCAGTTCCGTAATGACGACTGTCACGCTGCTTGTGTTCCCGCCAGGGATAAGAAAACCTCTATCGTCACGGATGGTCGCAAGTGCTCTCGGCGGTAGGATGCGCAGGAAGAGGTAGAGGCAAAACAGGAGCACAAGCAACGAAATGACGGCACGGTATTTTCGTCGGGTCCTTGCACGACCCCTCGCGCCACGAGAGCGGGAACGCGAATACCTCATTCTAAGCGAATTGCACAAATAACTATTTTTTACACACACTTCCCCTCCCCTCGACTCCCCTCGCCTCCCCTCCCTCCGCCCTTCTCAACGCCCCAACGACCCTTTTTTTGCAGGATGCGAGCGTGTGACGCTGTCCCTCTCTGCAGGAGCTGTGAAGCACAAAGCAAAGAAAAGATAATAAAAAAAAAAAAAAAAAAAGTAAGAGAGAGACAGAAAGAGAGACAACCGTAAAGACGCCACACATCCAAAACAAAATTGAACATAACTTCTGTCGTCTTGTCACAACGTTCCCGCCGTGTTGGTTCTGTCGCCTCCCTCCTCATGCAGTCCAGGCCGCGGATGGTGAAAATAAACCCTCATCCCTCACGAGGAGACTGAAAAGAAGAAGATGGTGAAAAAAAAAAGAGGGAGTAACAGTGGAGGGTACACGCGTATACAGTTACGCCGATGTGATCCATGCACACATCCATTTGGCGTCTGCAGTCTGTTGCAGCATCTTCTCTGTGTTGTGAAGCCACGCGTGTACCCGCTGCCGACCAAAACGCAGCGAAGCGAGAAGCGCCAACTGCTCGTTCGCGTCGGGTGGTGACGTGAAGACGGCGGCAGTGGCGATGCCAGAACTGCTGTCCGTCGTCGTGGTGGTGGCGGTGGTGCCAACGTTGTGGCGCGGCTCCACAGGCATCGGCGAATACGAAAAGCCCGTGTGTAGTAAATAAATATATTTATATATATGTGTGTGTGTGTGGGCAGCCTCCACTTCTCTTCCCTCAAGTCACGCGAAGAACAGGGCAGACTAATCCCGCCTCGCAGAACACACAAACACACAGAGAAAGAGAAAGAGAGAGAAAAATAAAATAAAAACAACACTCCAAGGACGCAAAGAAAAAAAAAAAAAACAGAAATGAAAGGCAATGTGGAGGTGCGGAGGCAAAGAATGCAGGCGAGCCCTAAAGACATGCATAAACTTGTATACGTGTCATGTCAACCACGTGCTCACTGGGATCGACAGAGGGGAAAACGGAGGGACGGAACAAAAAAAAAAAAAAAAAAAGAGAAGCATAAAGAAGACTGTAAAAATCGGACGGAATAAAATAATTTACCTTCTGACTGCGCGTTTGTTGCTGTTTTACCTGTTTTTGTTTTCTTTTTTTTTTTTTTTTTTTTTTGTGTGTGTGTTTATTTGAACTGACAAAACCAAACAACAACAATAATAATAATAATAATAATACGAAAAGAGAGTGTTTGCGGTGGCATAAAAACAACAACAACAACAACAATAATAAAAATAATAATAATAACAAAAAAGCCAAATGAATCGAAGGCGTTTGCGTTTCGTTGGCGACTAAGCGATAAGGCCAATGTCGTCAGCAGCGTTGTTTGTCGTATTGACAGCCTCGTGATTCGGTACGACGTACACCTCGCCAGCACGCATCTCCACCTTCACCGTCTCCTTCTCCCGCACACGGCCGTCCAGCAGCATCAGCGCAAGGCGGTTAAGCAGCACCGACTGCACGAGGCGTTTGAGAGGCCGGGCGCCGTACACCGCGCTGTAGCCATTCTCACCAAACCAGTCGTACACATCCGATGTCGTCTCCAGCGTGATATCCTGCTCTCGCAGCATCGCCCGCACCTGATCGAATAGCAGCTCCACAATCTTGCGTGTCTCCTTCCGCCCAAGACGGTTAAACATGATGATGTCATCCAGTCGATTGATAAACTCCGGTGTCATGCGCTGCTGCACCAGCCGCATCACTTCCGGTATCGCCTTTGAGGACGGAACTCCCTCCGGAAGAGCCGCGATGACTTCTGCGCCGATGTTTGAGGTGAGGATGATAATGGTGTTCTTGAAGTCAACGCGCCGGCCATGGCTGTCGGTGAGGTGCCCCTCGTCGAGCACTTGCAGGAGGATGTTGGACACGCTTGGGTGTGCCTTCTCAAACTCATCGAAGAGAACAATTTGGTACGGACGTCGCCGCACGGATTCCGTGAGTTCGCCACCCTCCTCGTACCCGACGTAACCTGGCGGAGCTCCAATGAGGCGGTGGACGGAGTGCCGCTCCATGTACTCGCTCATGTCAATGCGGCAAATGAAGGATTCATCGTCAAAGAGGAACTTCGCAAGTTGCTTGCACACCTCCGTCTTACCAACACCTGTGGGGCCCAGAAAAAGAAATGATCCAAGGGGTCGTTTGTGTGAATGCAGTGCGGCGCGGGAGATGCGAACGACGTTTGTGATAGATTCAATTGCCTCGTCTTGCCCAAGAATGCGACGGCGCAGCTCGGTATCCATGTGAATGAGTTTGTCGCGCTCTCCTGTCATGAGCTTCTGGACCGGGATGCCAGTGGCGCGGGCAATCACCTGCGCAATGTCGCTTGCCGTGACAGAGTCATGTGTGAGGAAGCTATCCGCCCTCGTTGCGAGCTTGTCCGCCTCGATCTCCTTCTTCAAC
>NW_001849539.1:109568-132074 GCF_000209065.1 Trypanosoma cruzi
AACATGGCCTTCTCTTTTTTCCAGCGCGCCTCCAGGGCGTCGTACTCATCCTGTCTCTCCCGCAATGCGTGCATACAAATGCTCAAGCTTCGCCTTGCCAAGTTCATCCTTGTCCTTCTTGACCGCCTCCACCTCAATCTTCAGCCGAACAAGCTCACGCTCGACGCTGTCAAGTTGCTCCGGCTTCGACTCCTGCTGCAGCCGCAGCCGACTTGCGGCCTCGTCGATGAGGTCAATGGCCTTATCGGGCAGCCGACGCTCGGAGAGGTATCGGTGCGAGTTCACCGCGGCGTACACAAGCGCCTCGTCTTTGATCAGGCAGCCATGGTGCGCCTCGTACTTCTCCTTGATGCCACGCAGCACGGAGATCGTTTCCTCCACCGTCGGCTCCGTCACGAGCACCGATTGAAAGCGGCGGGCGAGTGCGGCGTCCTTCTCAATATGGCGTCGGTATTCATCGAGTGTGGTCGCACCGACGCAGTGCAATTCACCGCGCGCAAGGGACGGCTTCAACAAATTTGCCGCGTCCATTGAACCATCGCCGGAGGCGCCTGCCCCAACGAGTGTGTGCAGCTCGTCAATGAAAAGAATAATTTTTCCCTGCGCCTCAATCGTGTCTTTCAGTACACCCTTCAGTCGCTCCTCGAACTCGCCACGGTACTTCGCCCCGGCGACAAGCGAGCCCATATCAAGAGCAAAGACCTTTTTGCCCTTGATGCTCTCTGGCACCTCACCACTCACAATTCGCTGCGCCAGTCCCTCGACAATTGCCGTTTTGCCCACGCCGGGTTCACCAATAAGCACCGGATTATTTTTTGTGCGACGACTCAAGACTTGAATGGTGCGTCGGATAATCTCCTCGCGGCCAATGATAGGGTCCAGCCGACCCATGCGTGCCTCATCGGTTAAGTTGCGTGCGTACTTATTTAGAAACTCGCCCGGTGGTACCGCTTGCGGATTCACCCATGTACGTCCCTGCTGCTGATTGTCGTTGTTATTCCTGTTATTGTTGTTGTTGTTGTTGTTGTTGCTGCTCCACGGAGCCACACTCGATTGGAGGCGTCGCTGCATGCCACAAGCCGTTACAAGTGGCGGCGAGATAACTGTCGCACGTCCACAACAGCGCATCAGGGCCGCTGTGGCCGCAACCCCGCCACGCAGAGCCATTCGACGCATCATTTGTTGTTTATATTATATAATATATGTATATATGCGTGTATATGTGTCTCACAGTTTTTTGATTTTTATTCTTCTCTTCCCTCCCGTGCTATCACCCTCTCCCGGTGTGCAAAGAGATTGACCGACAGATGGATGGATTATTTGGTATGTGTATTGTATGCGAGTATCTTGACTGATGTGTCCTTTCCTTCTTTTCCCTCTACACAGTTTGATGATGTTTTATTAAAAATGGCAAACGTCACCAATTCAAGAAACAGATGAAGAGAAAAAAAAGAAAAAGAAAAAGGATTATACATGTAAGGAAAAAAGTGCAGAAAAAGCAGCAGTAAGAATGGGGAAGTCAAACATATATATACAGGCCACTTTTCTGGGGGGGCGGGAGCGGTGCTGCCAGGGGAAAACCGTCTCTGGCCCAAGACACATACACACACGAGGAAGAGAAGACAGATTACAAACACCACAATTGACATCCCCCCTCCGTTGGTTTCTATATCGGAATTTGGAATCGCCTTCTCTCCGGGTACTGTACATAAGAAATGCCTCACAATGAGGATTCCTCCCATTCATTTCCTTCATACATCTTCAAATCATCGCCGCCAATATCATCACCCTCGTCTTCTTTTTGACTGTCGTTCCGTTCTCCGCTGACGCTGCCACCATCCGAGACGCTAGTGGCGGGACCACCACCTCGTGGCGGGGCAAAGAAGCCCACATAGACCCCAGGCTGGTCATTTTGCCGCGATGAATCACCCTTACCATCGCCTTGCCTCTTTCTGGCCTCGCGCTGTGCGTCACGGTCACGAATTTGGCGTGTCTCGGCGTACTTCTGCGCGAGTCCATCAAGCGTGTCGCGTAGTTCATTGTACCGCGCCTGGTAAAGCTCCGTCTGCTCGCGGAAGTACTTCAGGCTTGCCATCATCGCCCGCATCTGCCCCGCCTTCTTTGCCAGGTTGCCCTGATACAACGTGATCTGCTCCGCCATCTCCGGCCCAAGCTGTCGTGCCACGGCCGCCTTGCACTGCAGGTAAGACTCCTCCTGCTGCTTAATGCGCTGCTCCTTCTCCGCCAGCTCCTGGCGCCGCGCGACGAGTTCACGTTGCAGCGCGTTGACCTTTTCTGTCAGCGCATACGCCTCCGGATCTGACGACGAGAGCTGGTGGTTCGGATGGAGATTCATCGGCCGCTCACACTCGTGCAAAAGAGCACGCACGCGATTCTGCTCACGCACGAGTTCGCGGGACGCGACATTCACAAGTCGCCGCAGGTCCGGCAGCCGTTCGGCAAAAAGTCGTAATTGCCCTACCTCCTCCGTCAGCCGCGCGATGCCGTCGTGCAGCTCGTTGATGGTCCGCAGCCGCTCCATGTACATGGACTCACCACGCTGTAGAAGGGACTGTTGGACACGTGCTTTTTCATACAGTCGCGCCAACTCCTCGCTTGAGAAGTAGACTTCGTTGTCAAAGAATTCCCGCTCCTTTTGTACATCGCAGAGGCGGCGGCGTTGACGCCCCACTTCCTCTTCACCCTCCGCAAAGACATCGCCGAGGCGTCGAACCTCAAGCGCGTACTGTTGCACCGATCGGCTCCGCTTATCCAAGCGTGTGTGTAGCGCGGCGATCTGAACTTCCAGCTCTCGCCGTTGCCGGGTGAGAGTTTTGGTGACGCCATCCTCGGCGGCCAACCGCCTCTCGCGTCGCTGCACCTCCTCCTGCATTTGTTTAATCTGCGCCAGCATCACTTTGAAGCCACGCACCATCTCCGCCAGCTCCCCGCGAACCTGCCCATAGTGCTTGGCATACGCTTTACGCTCGTTTAGTATGGTCTCTAGCAAAGTCTGCTGCTGATGAAGTCTAGACTCCACATCCTTCACTTCATCCAGCGCAACAGCCAACTGCACCTCGCGCTCCTGCGCCTCTGCCATAATGCGGGCGCACTGGATGGTGGCAACCTTAATTTGCTCCTCATACTCTGTGCACTCCCGTGTAAGCTTGTAGATGACCTCATTCTGTCGCTGGGCCTGTTCCTCGTATGAGCGCAGTTCATGCTCCAAATGGTGGGCCTCCGTGCGCTGCTCCGAAAGCCAGATACTCTGCTGTTGCGCCTTCTCAGCAGCAGTAAGGACATTACCATGTAATACGTCCAGCTCCCGCACCTGTGTGGCGATTCGCCTCTCCTCCATGTCAACGGCGCGCAGGGCGGCGGCGACTTCTTCTTCAACCAGGCCCAACTCCGATTGCAGGCCCGAAAGTGTCGCCTCCGCCTCCGCGCGTCGGCCCTCCATCACAGCATGACGGCGTGTGGAAGCCTCTAATAACTTCTTCTCCCGACGATGGGCACGACTAACGGACTCCACCGCCGACTCCTTTATCTTCAGCTCCTCCATAAGTTCATTCATACGCCGTTGTAGCGCGTCGTTCTCCTCGTTGCAGGCTTGACTCGTACGGTTCACGTTCTGTAGCTGCCGTGAAAGTTGCTGGTAGGACTCTGTAACCCGCGCCGTCTCTTCCAGTGTCAGTTTGATCTCCACATCATGACGGGCGTTTTCGTCGGTGAGCTGTTCAATCACTGCCTGTCGTTCCTGCGCCGCGGCGGCACGGCGGGCAATCTCCTCACGCGTCAGCCGCAACTCCTCCTCCTTACGCAGTCGCACTGATTTATGCGCCTCCGCCTCATTTAACTTTGCCTCTATCGCGTTTCCCACGACGCGAACCTCATCGTCACGGCTGCGTTTCACCTCCAAAAGCCGCTCCAGCCGTCGCGCGTTGCCGGCGCACTCCTGCCGCAGCTCGGCAAGTTGATATTCCATCGTCTCCTTCTCCTTTAGCACCGTCTCATGAGCACGGATGAGGCTTTGCAGCGCCGCTTCTTGTGCCGTTAACTCCACAGGACGACTTGCGCGCTCCTCAATGTCCTGCAGATCCCGCTTGAGATCATTCACCTTGTCCTTCAGCACCGCCTCCCGCTCCTTTGTTGCGACGGACTTTTTCCTGGTTTTCTCAATTTCCGCCTTGAGGAGCTCAATGGTGGACTTGTCACCACGCGTCAGCTCCTCCGCCGCCTGCACCTTCATTGTGCAGGACTCGATGTCAGACTGCAGCCTTGCACACTTCTTCAGTAGCCGCGCCTCACCATCGTGGCTCTTCAAAAAGGAATGATGGAGCGCGGCGTATTCAACGCGAAAGGCCTCCAGCACTTCATCGTTCTCAAGGCTCATCAACACCTCTTGAAACTGCCGCTCGTAGTATTCAAAGTTGCGGTTGTCAGCACTTATTTCTTTGAAAGCGGTCACATCGGCGGGTGTTTCGGCGCCCAACATTATCAGCTCATCCCCTTCCACAGAGGACAAATCGCTCATATTTTCCAAACCTTTCAATATCTCCTTCGCCCTCTCCCTCTCTCTTTTTATAAATAGATATAATGTTGAGAAAAAGTGAGGAAAATGTATGCTTCTTGTGTAAAAATAGGTGTGTCTGGGTCTGTGTGTATTTATCTCCCACCACCACCTTCACCTTCCTAGTAAACACTGCAAGTGATAGTGCGTCCAGAAGAAACAATAAAAAAAAATAAAAAAAAATGGAGAAGCCAAACCAAAAGGGGTTGCAACTGAGCTGCATGCTACATGAGGCAGATGGACCAGAAAAAGGCATGACAAACATGCATGGCATACTCTTACTTGTTTGGCGCTTCAGCCTGAGTGCCGTCCTTTGCGGTTGCAACTGCAATGTTCCCGTGACTATACATCAAGTGGGATGACGTTCTCACGAACCCATTCCTTTACACATTCAACATCCGGCCGTAGCGACGCTGGCCAGTTTACATGCTCCAGTAGCAGCACCAACTCCGCCAACCTGGCGTCTTCGCATTCGTCCGGCAATAGACGCCGCTCGTGCGCCACGCCCAAAAGCTGCTGCTGCAAATCACTCTTAAAGCGGTTGATGTCGTAGAGCAACTCCTGTACTGTCTTCATTTCCTCCGCGGTACTGGCCTGTTCCTCGTGGCACAACTCGATACGCTTTTGAAAGAGGTCCTGTTGCTCGCGGAGGTACAACATGTCTGTCCGGCACCGCTCCATCTGTTCATTCGACGTGACTGCCTCAACAAGAAAGTGCTCGCGGGCTCGTTGGTTCCATTTGACAATAGAACGCGCATGGTAGTTGGCACGAATACCAAGCGCCTTCATCTCGCGTGTTCGCATAGCGGACTCCCACCACGGTTGGCCGGCGTCGCAGTTTTCGATGACCGACATGGCCGTAACGCACTCGCTGATCTTTCGCAACGAGGCTTCCATCGCCTCCACTTCATCCCGCAGTCGACTGGCGGGGGCAAAGCGAGGCACATCCGGCTCCTCCGCGTAGTCGCTGACAGACTGCTCGTCACTCAGCCCCTCGTCGGCAGCCGCGAGACGTGCACGGTGAATCTCATCATGCAACTCCTCCGAGACGGCCCCCTTACGCGTCTCTTCCTCCGTAGAGATCTGTTCTCGAGGCGGGGTGCGCTGCAACTTTGCAAGAAACTGACGACGTGAGCGAAGCTGCAGCAGCCGCATGGTAGCCGCCCCGGGCATATCGGGTCGACCCAAAACGCCGTCTGTATTTATCGCAGCCCGAATTTTACCGCCAACATGCGCAAAGTCCAAGTCAAGCTTTTGCAGTATCTCATTGAGGCCGCCGCATACATGGCGGATGCTGGCCGTGTTATGTCGTTGTTCTGCGAATATCGGCGGCAAACGTCGCGTTCTTGGAGAAGCCGACGGGGAAAGAGACCCTATATTAGCCCGACGGCCATGTCCAGTACTAATATGAGATGGGGAGGAAGGAAAGCTCGGAGAGTGCTGCGACTGCGACTGCAGATGTTCAGACGACTCGCGGCGGCCCCTCCCTGCAGTCCTGATGGTGTTCAACTGGGCCAATATGGAGTTACGCACGGCGTCCTTACTGGGGGGAGGCTCCGGAGTCCACATCGTCACAGCAGAATTAATAATCAGGCAAATAAAAGAGAGAGTGTGAGAGTGAGATACCTCTGCAGGCAAGAAAAAATAAAAATAAAAAAAAAAAAAAGGGACAAGGTGAAGAAACGACAATGCGGCAGTGACAGCATGACAACCCCTGCTAGGGTGCACACGCACACACAAAAAAAAAAAAGAGAAAAAAAGAGAAAGAAAAAGAAGGAGCAAGAGGAGAAAATGACGCTCATATGTAAAAAGTTCTAATGATTCACGCCTCATCAAAAATAGCACAAATTTTTATTTTCTTTTTTATCTTCCTCTTGTTTAGTAAAAGTCAAGCACCAACATCGTACCCATCAATGCAGAGACGGAGCTCTCCAAAGCCGCCACCGCGCGCTGGCATCGCAGCGTTTCAGCAATCACCTCCCCTGTATCCCCTCGTATGCCTGCTGTCAAGGAAAGACCCGCTGCAACGCTCGTTGCCGCCGTGGACGAGGCGGCACAACAATTATTATGATGATTATTATTATTGTTACTACCAGTAGTAGTAGTAGTAGTAAACGATGCCACTTTACTCGTCGCCGTCTGCCTTTCCACTGAGAGCCGTGCAAGGGAAATACGAAGAGCCTTGGCGACCTGCATGCGCACTGCTGGTAGCAGATCCTTCTCCATGCTGCAGCCCCACAAGAACACGGAGTTCTTCGGTTGGCGGTCTGCCATAACACCGCTCTTCGGCACCTCCTGCTGTCGAACATATCCGTCGCGCAACATGGCGTGCAACACTTCACGGGTGCGGGAAAGCGTGGCGATGGCCTCTTCCGCCAGCATGCGGTCCTCCATGTTGTGGTGTTGCAGCAGCAATTTCATAAGCCGCACGCCCAGCACCCCGTGTCGCGCAAAAACAAGACGCTCACAACAATCTCGCTGCATGGCCTCTATGGCGGCATCGTAACGGAAACGGTATGGGCCTTCAATAGCCACGGTGGCAGTGCCATCATTGCTCAGGAGAGAGTCGCCGTCGGGACGACACATGCGGCTGACAGCCTCCACGACAACACCCTCCGCCATTGGGACCTCCCGCAGCAGAACACGCAGGGGCAGTGAGGCGCTTGTGCGGGGATGAACGGGGGGAAACCCGTGCGAGCGCTCCACTAAACGGCGGGTACGAGTCGCCGTCGTGAATGCCTCCATCACAGCAGCCGCCACACCGCCATCTGCAAAACGTTCGGCAAGAAGTTGTTGCTGAATAGCGTCATGCAGCATCTCGGCAAGGATGTTGCCAACATGGAGGCGGCAGGGATCCGGTGAGAGACCTGTTGAATGAGTTGTTGTCGTTGCCGCCGCCTCAGCGCTCCCTCCTGCGGAAAAATATTCAATGAACCCTAGCCGCTCCATCTCGTGCGCGCAGTGTCGCAGGGCCTCGCTGAGTGCTGGTCGCCGCTCCATCGCCAGCCGCACCGCCGCATCCCGCGGCACCGTCGCAAGTTGATAGAACACCATCAGCAGCGTCACCCCCGTCTCACCGTAACGACGCTGAAAAAATTGCATCACCAGCGGAAACAGAGTACGCAAAAAAAGGCCGTAGCCAAGAGCAACGCTATAAACGTGATTCTCCGTATCGTAGCACACAACACGATGTAGCACGAGCCGTGCCATAATCTCCTTGATTGCTGCATCCGTTGCCATGTCACCCGCCGTCACAGGGACGGCAAGTGGACACCCGATGTGCTTCGTCGCATCGCCAGTATGGAGTGGATTGTTAAACGGCTCACGCTTTACGGCATCCGCAACTTCTTTTAGCGTCAAGGGGCCGCGCCGGTTAAGTGCATGCACGAGAAACCCCGCCAGTGGGCCCAGCTGCTCGCTGATACTAGACTCCAGTAACTCCTGATGCTCCGTCAGTATTCGCGCGTGCGTGTCGTGGTGACCATCATGCCGCCGCGTCATCGCACCGTCTTCTTCCCCTTCCCCTCGAGTCAAACGAACACACACACACACACACAAGCGTGTGGAAACACAAGTAAAAGAGGCTTCCGGAGAACAATAAAGGGGCGTCCCCCCTTCTTGTGCGGCCGTAGGAAAGGCAAAAATAAAATAATATGATATTTTTAAAAAAGCTAATGCAACATAAAAATAAAATAAAAAGAGTAACGCTGATAGCCACAAGAAAAAACAAATATGACGGATCAAAAAGAAGAAGAGAAAAAAAAAAGAAGACCACAAGAGAAAAAAAAAAAAAAAAAAAACTCCTTCGTAAATTTCGTCTCTGTGACTCACCACTTATTCTTCCAACCACCATCAGACCGTCATTATCAATCATCACGCACAGTGCGACTGCGTGATATCATTTGCAAAACCCATCCCATTTGGAGGGTTTCACATGTGGTAATTCCCTAATTTTATTCTCTTTTGCATCCTCCCACCACCAATCCCCTTAATATTATTATTTAATACTCTCCACCTGGTTCTCTTCTTCTCTTTTCGTTGCTTATAAAGCCTCTTATCCTCTTTCTCTATTGCCTTTCCTTTCCTCCCCGCCCCAACAAACACACAAACACACACACACACATACAAATAGTCCAGCACGCCTTCCCCTCCAAATTGCCCTGCAAAAGGGAGTGTGGGTCTCCTCCCTTCCCCCCTTCGTGGGAAATTAACAACAATTCAGATTGAAAGAAGCTTACCAAGTTTTCAACAGTTTCCTTTCTGCGTTCCTGCTGTTCATAAGCTGTATAAAAAATTCGGTCATGGTGTACGAAAAAATAAGCTTCGGGGCAAATGCGACCACTTTCGGTACAAGGCCTTTAAACAATGCAGAACAGCCCTCTTCCCGCAGCAGCTGCGAGAGTATCGTGACGGCGCCCATCCTGGCGCCAGGGTCCTTGTTCTGCACGCGTGTCTTGATGACGTCCATTGGGTTCGTCACGGTGATGCTTAGACAGGCGCCTACCGTTGAGGCGCACACGTTCTGAAGAAACGTCGCCTTGCGGTATTCTTGAAGGCCAAATACAAACTCCTTCGTAACGGCCATGCCGCCAAAAAGACAGAAGGAGCCGGGGGCGTTGCGAGTCATTGTGACCACAGTGCCTGCGTACATGCCACTGATACCCTCTTGGCGCAGCAACTGAAGCAGACCATGGCGCAGTGCCGCCTCGTTGGTTTGACTGAGCACCTTAAGGCGATCCAGTGGTAGTAGAATAACTTCGCCAACCCCAATGATGGATCCAGCAATGGATTCCATCATCAACTTGTCACGACGACCAAAGGCATCCGTGAAGCTTTGTTGATTGTGTGTCTGCAGATGGTCCCGCACTAATGGCTGCCCCGCAAACTTGAAGACACGCTGCAAGATTTTGTAGAAAACAGCATAGGAGGAGCCGGGATAAAGGTACAAGAACTTCTGTGCCACACTGGCATCCGCCCTTGAACTGAATATTGTGGTGTTCAGATTCCGCAAGGTATCTGCAAATGAGACGCTCTGAATGCGAGTGCGGTTACTCATGAGTCGCTTCGAGACAGTGTCAAAGGGATGAAATAAGGCAATCTCAAACGCACCTGCCATTGTGGCCGCGCCAGCGTGGCCCTTAAATACCTTCATAAAGAAAGAAGGACTTGTTTGTTTCTGTGGCGGCAGGTGATCTTGTGACACTACAGACGCCCTGGCGTTCATTTTGGCCTCAAGCGTGAACCACCCTAACCCTTAAACCACAGTTGTTCTTTTCTTGACAAAATGCACAAATGGTGACCGTCAATCCGGTAAATTGTGATGATTTACGGTTGTGGTTATTGTTGAAAATCCAAGAAAAAGAACAAAAAAAAAAAAAAAAGAATGTTTGTGTGTGCGTATGTGTGTGTGTGTGTTTGGAAGTAAAAGCGGGTTGAGAAATAGAAATGTCAAAATAAATCCGCGCCCCGTCTTCCCTTCGACACGCTTTTGTTTGTTTTTTTCGTTTTTTCTTGCTTTATTTGTCTTTGATATTATTATTATTATTGGCATGAGAGTCCTGTTTCTGCAAGTCACAGCAGAAGACATGTATGCACATTTTCGTCTATTCGTGTCGTTAGCTCCGTCTCAGTCCTCTAGTGGAGGTGATGGTGGTGGAAATTCGTTTTCATCATACTCTTCTTCTTCTTCTTCCTCGTCGTCGTCGGGCGGCGGTGGGGGCGGCGGTTCCTCGTCGTCGTCTTCTTCAAAGTCAACAATACCAAATTTATTGCCTTTATCCACGTCGCTTCTATGCAAGGGACTGTCAGTTCCGTCGTTAAGCTCGTCCTCATCTGGTGGTGGCGGCGGCGACGGCGGCGGTGGCGGAATTTCATCCTCAGACCCATCCTCATCGTCATTATTATTACTATTTTTGTTGTTGCTATCGTCAACGTCCGCATCTGCCGCCTTCGTACCGTCATTGCCGCTACGCTCGCCGCCGTATCCCCCCTCACCACCTACAGGGTGGGATGCGGCAGCTGCTGCAAGTGCCGCCGCGTTGCCCACAGGGATGTCGTCATGAACGGCAGCCCGAAACACACCACCATACCCCGCCGCGCGCAGCGACTTCGGCAGAGTTCCCGTCTCATTGAGTTCTGCCACCTCCTCGTACGTGCCCACTAGCACGGGGCCAACAAAGCAGAGCGGCAGCTGGAAGTTTGGAGTCATTCCGCCGCCGTGTTGCTTTCGCCACCCGATAGCCTCCTGTTTGGCCAACAATTCCTGCACAAATGTCCGCATCTCAAGCGAGTCAACAAGCACAACTGACACGGCCACGCCAAACGCGTCAAGCAGCGCTAACATACGGCGACAATTGTCGGCTGTGCGCCGGACCGCCTGCATCGCCGTCGCATACACTGTCACTTCCTGCATCCACCCACCCCCCTTCCTCCCTTCTCTCTCTCTCGCAAAAGAGCATTAGGTGCATGCGTGGTATTTGCAGCAGCAGCAGCAGCAGCGGCAAGGAAAAAAAGAAAAAAGAAAAGAAAAATTAAAAAAAAAAAAAAAAAGGTTGCATCAAGAGAAAGAGAAAAAAAATCGCGTTCCGCCCCCTTCTCCTCACATTTTCTTCAATCTCGTGACAGAATTCGATCACTGGCAGCCTTCACTTTCAAAAAAAAAAAACGTTATTCCGGCAACTTTTTTCCCTTTTTCTTTTTTTCATGCCTTTCTCGTTATATTTACTCGTCTTAAAACTCCCATGGAACCAGAGACGCTGTAGCCTCGCTTTTTCTTTTCCTTGTCCGAACCCCATCGGCGGCAGCGAAAAAAACATGTAAGGTTTGTTTTTGTTTTTCTCCTTCTTTCAAAAAAAAAAAAAAAAAAGGTTTAAAAAGAAACAAAACCGCATTCTCGCCTCTTCCCCCTTTTTCTCAGCCGCATTGGACTTGCAACATACAAACACACAGAGAGAGAGAGAAAGGCAAAAACACATATCGCATCCTCTCTGTTCAGTTTTCCGCATTGCCGTCCGCTGCGTCTCCGCCGGCGCGACCGGTGAGGCTCTTTCGCTTCTTCGACCGCGCCTTATCGAGTAATCCATCAACGGTCTTCATGACATGCTGCTGCGCCTGCAATGACCCCATCAGCTCGCGGTACTTCTGCGTGCGCTGCGACTCCTCCGCCTCCGCTGCCCGTTCGCGCTGCCGCCGCTCGACATTTGCCTCTGCCTGCAAGTGACGCACGAAGCGCTTGTGGTCCTCCCGCATCTCCCGCTTCATCGCCCGCACTTCATTCTTCAGCGCCGTTGTCGTTCCCTCCTGCAGCAATGGCTCAAACTGACGAATGGGGCGTGGGCGGAAGGAACGCATCGCAAGCGGTGTGCGACGATCACGTGCGTCATTGGCTAGTTGCGTCAACTTCGCAAGGAGGGCATCGTGGTCGCCTCGTACAGACGCAGACGGTTGCCACACATCGGTCGCAATGAGTTTCTCGTGTAGGGCGAGAAATGGCTCCTTCAGACAATACGAAAGGGCCGGTACTCCACGGAGGGAATCTGCCATTAGCGAAAGTAGGCGATAAGCGTAACGCACCACATTTGTACTGTTCACTTCCGTCTCTAGTAAAGCAAAGGTCGCCTGCAGCGGCGCTTCTTCCGCGTCGCTCGGGGTATCCGTGTTGGTGTGCAGGAGAACATCTTCTGCCCCGCCGCGTTCCACAACTGGAAATGGCACGCAGACACCTTGCAGACGCACGGGCTCCAAAACCGACCTCGGTACCTGCAAGGCGATGAGGTTGAGCGGGGCAATGATGGACTCCGCGCAAAATTTACCACCGGCCAGTACACTTTCACACAACAGACCGGCGAGTACCGTATACTCCCGGACTTGTGCGAACGTTTTCAGTCGCATCTGCAACAATGCTGAACAAAGAAAGAGGAGAAACGGTGTTGACACCTCGTGACGATAATCTGTCATGGGGAATATGCGGGAGGCGGAGTGCAGGAGTAAAAGCGTAGCCCGGTCCAGTGAGCCGTGTTGCAGGAAACTCCGCTGAGCCTCAATGAGGAGAAGGCGAAATGTTTGTGCGGTGTGCAAAACGTGATCGCGAGCGTACTGGTAAAGACTCCGCAGCAGCGCATAGTATTTGCGAGTTCTTTCAGCTCGCGAGGCACGTGCCCCGTCTGCCTCACGACCAAACGCCTCAATTGCAGACAACAAATCCTCCAGACGTGCCCTTGTCCCTGTGGCAACGTCAGTAGCCCTGCCATCCGCATCAGCTGCCGTGACATCATCAGCATCGTCATTCACCCCCATCGCCCCATCCAGCAACGCCACCTCGTCGCTATCGCACGCAGAGGAAATGTCAAGAGAGTCCTCCACCTCACCGCCATAGTCATCATTGTCATCCTCGTCCTGCATTTGGTACGCGCGATCCCCACCCCGGCTTAGCCACTCCGCACGTGTCAATTGCGTTTCTTCTTGCGCGAGAAGTGGCACGGCACCACGGTCTCTCTCAAGCAATGCCTGCTGATCAAGTTGTGCCTGTTCCTCCTCTTCTGTCCGTGTACGCTCACCAGCAACTGCGCGCCTCGTTTCACGCCGCATAGAAAGCATCATGCGATCAAAATCATCCTTATCCTCTTCACCATCTTCAACGCCGCTGCTCTTCCTAACGAGTGAATCCCCCTCCACTTTGGGCTCTTTCTTCTGCAGAGTGTGCGAGGAAAGTACCGAGTTTGTGATTCCATCCTGCTCATCCGCCTCCTCGCGTATCTTTTCCAACAGTGCCATACTCGCCTCGTCCAGGGAAGACGCACCAGTCTTCACTCTAGTTTTATTGTTATTGCCAACGAGCGGAGCAATGGTAAAACTGCCATCACTTCGCAGCGAGACCGTCTTCGCTACGTGGTTCTCTCGAAAAGACTGAAGCAATGCTCGCACCTGTGGTGTTCCAATGCGTGCAAAGGCCTCGCGCTCTTCCTGTGCCTTGTCCCTCCGCTCCAGTAAGTGCATCACACCATTGAACTCCGCATCAAGGGCAGTCGTTCGCTGCGCGCGCTCCTCACGATCACGCTGTGCCTGTGCACGGTGCTCTTTGCTGTTGGCAAGCACCTCTCGAAATCGCTCCTCACGCGTCTTCTTCCGCTGCGGTTCACCGCTATCATTCCTGCCGTCTTTATCCAGATCACCGCCGTCGTCGTCGTCCCTCGTGCGGCGGGTGGCCCCGAGCAGTCCTGCACCAAGTGACTGTGACACAGAGGACCGGCCATTGTCATCGAGACGAAATTTCGCCGCACGACGCGTGCTGCGGGAGTCTGCCGCATGCATCCCAGTGGGCCGTGAGGGCGCAAGACCAAATGTTGCCTTCGCCGTTGTGGCCAGACGTCTCCCTGATTCCCCACCTGCCGAATTGGTCCCAGCAGCGGGCGGCCGCTCAAAGCGACTGAGAGTCACTGACGATGGAATATTCGTCATTCTAGTAGCGGTATCATTAGTATTAGTACTGCTCGCTGGCAGAAACGATGATGTCACAGGCTGTAGTGCCTCCTGCACATTAATCTCCTCCTGGCGTAGTTGAAACCGGCTTTGCTTGGAGCTGAAGCGTGCTGCCGACGCCTTTGCCTCACGAGAAGCCTTTCGACGTTCATGCCGCTGCACAATCTTCGCATGCGATGCGGTCCGGCGCATTTCTCACCGTCTTTTTTTTTTTTTTCTTTTTCTTCAACCCTTCTTTTTTTTCTCCTCTTATCCTCTTTCTCTTTTCCCCTCAGTGTATTATTTATGTTCTCCGCTGTTTCCTGCCTCTTGCACTTATGCCGCAGGCAAATTATTGGTTTTTCCTTTTTTATATCACCTAACACCCTTAGGGGAAAAAATTTTAAGGACACAACACCCAAAGAGCAGTCACATGCATGCATGAGTATACATAAATACATGTGTGTAGTGTAAAAACGTGAGCAGGCGCACTGTCTCCCACCAGAACGGGAAACAATAAAAACCATACCGATAGACCATCATAATCATCATGAAAGCAGACGCAAATACAGAAAAGAAGCGAAAATGAAAGGAAGATAAACAAAAAAATAAAAATGAAAAGGAAGAAGAATGAAAAACTCACTACAACACCATCTGACCAAGGAACAGACGTCGTCATTCTTATTCTCTCACTCCCTTCCAGCTCCCCACCCACACTTTATTTTCGTACCCTAAAAACATTTTCTGCTTCTGTTGCTGCCTCTTCTACGCCTCCTCCATACAACCATACCCTCCCTCTTGCCCTCCCCCACACGCCTATTATGGGTGGCCGCCATCGGCCTCACTATAAGATGCAACCATTCCCTCTGCGCACCGTTTCAGCAGCGCCACAACAGGCCCACACTGCAACACATCCGCTGCCGCTGGAAGTGCTGTGGGTAATAATGATTCTTCGGCGTCTGCTATTTTTCTTGCCGCAGCGTTACTTTTGATGTAGCACTGCAAAACAGACATCACCTCCGCCTCGCAACCAAGGATCCGCGACGGGACCAAATATTTGTAGCGGGCCTCCTCAATGCTGTCCAGAACACCGTGTACCGCCGCCTCGTCCTTGAGCAACTTCTCCCGCTCCTCTTTCACCACAGGCTCTAGTGTCTCATCATCTTTTAGTGGTTGCATGTTGACAGCAGGCAGAGGACGTTTTTTCTTCACCTTTGGACTAGCAGCTGCAGTAGTGGTGGCAGCAGCAACAGTGGCAGCGACACTAGAAGCATCGATAGCAGAGGCCACTGAAGCTGTACTTTTCGTTGTGACTTTCTGTGGTACCGCTTGTGACGGCTTTGAAATAGCTGTGGTCGAACTCCATCTCATTGGGGAAGGCCGTGGGCCGCTGAGAAACCAAGAGATTGGGTCGTACCACCTAAAGGGCCGCCGCGCCTCCGCGTCATCCTCTGGGCGATGAATGACAAGGAGGTCGCGCGGAGGTACAACCAGCCCACGCACCCCAAAGACGTCCGTCTCTTTCGCACCGCCAAGTCGCACAAGCAAAAGCCCAAGCTTTATTTGCCGCTCACGCTCCTCACGCGACACGGTGACACCGCCGTTACCGCCCCCAGCCGAAGAAACCTCTACAGCGGTATTAGCAACGCTATTAGGAGTACTATTTACGCCAGCGTCTGGTGTGGGTTCCTTTTCAGTCACCATCGCCGCAGGGGCGTTAATCTCTATATTACCAACAGGGGGTGCAGAAAGATTGGGTAGTGATGGCGCAGTCGCCACAGGCATGATGAGGACGATAGCGTCAACAAAATATCACCAATGACAAGGCGTCCCAAATATTGGGGTTATTATATCTCTATCTACCTCACGGATAAACCTTGCAGGTTTGTACTATAAATACATGTTTGAGGAAGTGAAAAAAAAAAAAAAAAAAAAAATGGAAGAGAATGGAATAACCAAGAGAAACAAACATGCAGCAACACGTTATTTTTTAAAAGAATACTCCATGAATCGTCTTTCCCTGGTAGAGAGATCGGAATTTAAAGGAAAAAAAAAAAACTTTTTTGACATTTCCCTCCGTTTTGCCTTTTGTTAATGAAATGTATTTTATACATTCAAAAACTAAGCGTCCACACTGGATTCCCGTTCACCTTGATCATTAAATAAAGACGGAAAGGGTAATTTTTAAAGTGCGTTAAAAAAAAAAAAAAAATGTATTTGCATGTATTTACCGGAAACAGTTTTTTTCGGGCCATTCTTTTCGTAATCTCTAAAAAATTATATTTGAAAAAGCATCCTGAATCGCGTGAAGGTGGCCAATAAAAAACAATGGCATCAATACCCACTCTGAAAGCCAACTGAGAAATTTACACTGGGTCCGTTAGAAAAAATTTTGTAGCACGATATTGTCACTGCCTTGGTATTTTGTCAATGTTACTATTTTCCAAAGGAATATATATATATATATATATATATAGATAGATAGATAGATAGACATAGATAGATATAGATAGATATAGATATATGTCAAGTTCCCAAAGTGGATATTTTTTCATCCATTGAGAAAAAAGGAAATAAAACAGTATGCACAAAAAGTAGAAAAAAAGAAGGACATAACATGAACAGCACCATGTGTTATTATCTTTTCGGTTTTATACGCATACTTCATCCTCCTTATGTACTGTATCAGCTTTATTCCTCTCGGCAGGTGTGTTGCGCATCCTACGTGCCTCTTCGTACTGCCATATGCCGCCCATCACAAAGGTAACACCCAAAAAGTGTAGGAATCCAAACGGCTTTGGGTATACAATGTAGCTGCAGAGCACCGTCATCATCTTGCGCACACTTGTAACCATGGCAGCGGTGCTGCTGTTATACTCAGAGACGATGCGCAGCAGGAAAAAGGTACCGCTGTAGCTAAAGAAAGAACAGCCAAGCAACAAGGTGATAAACACGTGGTGCATGCTCACAAACTCCACGGCATCAGCAATGCCTCCGCTCAGGGCCAATGAAAAAAAACCATTGATTAATGAGAATAGGAAAATATAAAATTGCACTTCCTCATGTGATGCATTGTGCTTCATGAAGCAATACTTCTCCTCACCCAAGTAAATGAGGGCATCACAAATTAACGCAAGCAAAATACCTGTGACGCCTGAAATGACCGGCAACCAACCCTCCTCTTTCAATGAACCCTTTTTCTTGTGCGTTTCCTTCGTGGCGTATGTAAAAATGAAAAGACCCACAACAACAATGATACAAGATAACACTTCCTTCACAATCTGTGTATTTTCCATCGCCACGATTCCATTCACACTGGTTTCATTACTATTATTGCCAGCGGAGAAATTTACGGCAATATCGCAGTTATTGATGTGGCCACCTATGTCAGCAGAACCCAACGGACTTTCTTTCGTTGATACCCGGCCTTCCACCATCGAGTCCAATACTTTCACAGAGACGTGTCCAGATTGCTTTTCAGCAGAAAGAAATTCAGTATGGGAGCTGCGCCGGTAATTCCTCGCCCCATTTTCAGCGCATTTCAAAACCTTACGCGCCATTCCAAGACGTGCTGGTAGTTCAATCGCGATGTAACGCACAAGCCATACAATAAGCAGCTTGCTGGACTTGAACACCACTTGTGTACTAAAACTAAGAAGGCGTGATGCTTCGTTCGTTAGGTACACGCTTGTGGTGTTCATCAAAGAAATCGCGAAGTACGTAAAAAGTGGCACACGGCGTGAGTCCACAATTCGTCGCCAAGGCGATGAACTGCTTGGGACGGACAATGAGCGACAAAGTTGAACAAAAGCAAAACAGGATACGCACAGCGCCTGTGAAAAAGTGAGCAGCAGCGTGTGGTGAAAGCCGGGAATGTAAAACACCGCCTCCTGCACTAAAGACGTCAAGACGTGAAATAAGAGCACGCATGTACTGAGGACTAAGAGCCGGTTTGTAGATCCCCGTTGCCTTTGAGTTTCGGACATGCCTGTCCACTTCTCGAATAACCCCCTATAATCTTCCTCAATGTACTCCCTCTTTGTCAACCAAAAAACAGCAACAAGAAGCACCCACACAAAAGCAGCAAGAAGAGGGAAGCATACAAGGCACACATACACACACGCACACAAATACATCCAATCCCCAATTAGTTCCTCATTATTGACATTATCATACACATCTTCCAATTTGCTTCTGTTATATATTATAATTATTATCACGTTGAGACTTTTCTATTTTTTTTTTTTTTTTTTTTTTTTTTTTTTCGCACTTCTCTTATATGTTTATATTATTAAGCGTTGTGTTGAATCCCAGACACCTCCCATAACGCAATCCTCTTATTGTAAAAGTCACAAGTAACTACCGAAGCGGCATCATCTGACAGATCTTTGTTAGGGGGTGATCTTCGAGGAAGGATGGCGCAATCGTAAAAAAGTGCATTGGGAGGCAATCCAACAGCTTCCGTAGTACTTGTTTCATCGTGAAGATACCCAAGAAAACGAAAAACGTTTTCTTCCGATACGTAAATGTTGTGCTGCACAAATGCCACTCCCCGTTGCATGACTGGAATGACAAGGGTACCACTTGGTTGTACCCAACGATAATGATGCATCGCGGACTCTGACTCTGGTCTCAATCCCTTGATAGATAACTGGCGTGAGCAGCGCCACACCCCACCACCCAAACCAATGGAAGTGATTGGCCGTTTTTGTGATCGTGAATCTACCAAAAATAAGTTCTCATCATAGGATCCGACTAAGGAGTATGTAGATGCAATTCCACCCTGAGCGACAGGAGCGATAGAGACGACTCCGGCCCCAAATTGCATTCGACCCACAGCATTTACACCACATCTTACATCTCGCCATTTTAGAAAACCATCATCCCCACCAGAGAGTGCTGTTTCAGGGCCAATTGTGGCGGAACACCATGCATCGTAATCATGGTTTTCCAAATTACTGATAATATTCTTCGTATTTGGATCATATACAACGACAGCACCTTGATGAGCAGTGCAGAGCCACCTGGCCTGGCTCATCCCGATCTCAGAGGAAGAATAAAAAGGAATACAACTAGTCAGCGTAGTGCTATGCACGGGGAATACGACCTCTTTAAAGGATCCTTCTTGATGCCCCAGGAGCCGCACAGTGCCGTCCGTGCAACTCGCCATCAAACGGCTCCCGTCAGGAAAAGCATTAAGATCAAAAATACCCGGCAAATCCACTCGTGGAACATTTTCCGATACCAACTTCATCTCCCGTAATGAAGCTATATGTTGATCGTTTACTTCACATATATAGCCGGTGACACAACCACGGTATCCCGCAGTAGTAGATTCAAGGGATAAATCCATAAATTCGTAACAACCAGCAATAAAGTCCAGTTGAGCCCCATATGTTGTGGAGTAAACTGGAACAAGGCAGTTACATGTTGACGGAGCTGATACCTCTGATACCCTTCTCACTGACAGCATTACTCCTTTTAAAAACTATTGCTTGCGCACACAGACATATACATTCACAGACACACACACGCATACACACACACTCTCTCTCCCTCCAAACTAGTTCGGCACCTCCCCACCATCTCAATAGAAGCAAATTAAGACAAAAAAGTTGATATATATATATAACAGAAAAAAACACAAGAATGGGTTATTCATAACTGCCGGAACAGGTTTAAGAAGCATATTTCAAAAGAAATGAAAGGAGAAAAACACAACAAAGCTCATGTGAAATTCAATGCAAGAAAGAATTCCATCGCTGCTCGACGTGCACGTTGATTCACATTCAACTTCATTGCAGCAATGTCAGCATCAATATCCATCAAGAAAGTAATTATAAATTGAATAATCCTATTCCTATGCATTGTTTCTACTTCCTCGTGAGAAATCAAAAAACTTATATCATATCCCGGAATAGGCTTTTTTCTCAAGATGTGAAACTGTTTGGCTCGCTGAGCTAAAAATCCAACGTACTTTCGGGCAATAATCTCTGCAATAGCGTCGCTCTTGAGAAACGATACAGATATGCGTGTGCTGTTTATACTAGGTTCAATAAGACAACTTTCCTGTTCTGAACGCACAATGCGTATGGGGTTAAGAAGGAAATCTTGTACTTTTATTTCACCATTATTCTCCAGATGGTCTGCAACCTCAACTTCTGGTTTATTATGACGCTCCACGGTACATGAAGGATAATTCCCGATGCACAAAGCCGCGTGCAACGTGCACTTGATGCAGTCGTAGTAAGGCAAATAGGCGGTTGCCATTGATTTACCCTAGAAACTGTTCTAAAAAGCATCAATGTAAGCAAAAGAGATCCACATCAAATAAAATAAAAAGCAAGTGCACTAAATGCCGTAATAAAAGGCGCATTCAAAACACTTTTTTTTTTTTTCAAAGCTTCATCGCAATATCTTGCGCGACTTCCCATCCTCCACAACTATTATCGTAAATTCTTCTTTGATAACATCGTATGCCCTCAAAATATATATAAGAGGATATAGTTCGTTGTTGTTTTTCTTTCACTATTATTCTGTACCATTTTTACATCAAATGCGGTATCGTAAAATCCTACATACGTTGTGCTTTTCTCCGCCTATATTCTTCAATAAGACGCTGCTGGTATGCCGCAGCTGCATCTGATGAAAACTCCTGCGGTATAAAGTCAAGTCGCCCCCTCCTGGGAGTTGTGTTGGTTCCTGGAACATTAACTCCCGAACATTTCTGTTCTGTCGCATTCTCCTTCAAAGGTGATTTTTCGTTGCTGCGGTTATCACCACTGGGTGGTATTACAACTCCATTCCTCTCCCGCTCTTTCTGCTCGCGAAATAATCGCAATTGTTCTTTTCTGTAGTCATCACCAGTAGGTTGGTGAACAGAAGCTTCAACCTCGGGTTTAAATTCATTCCAAAGCTGTCGCGCAGTAGTTTTGAACTGTACATTATCACGCCTTCCCATAGATGTATTGTTGCAAGAAACATTAGCAGATGCGTGAACCGCAACTGGAACAAATGTAACCGAGGCGGCATTTCTCTCCCCACGTGACACAGTGGCTTGTTTTTTTGTGCTCTGTATACTCTCCCGAGCCTTTGTCGCACTACGCTGACGAGCTTCCTCTACCGACTGAAGAAGATTGTTGTTTCCAGGGTCGAACTGCAATGCCATTTCATACGCCTCTGCTGCCTGACTGTATTTCTTCATCTTGAAAAATGCATCACCTTGACGAGAATAGCCCTTAAACCACGTTGGACGGAGCTCAACCGCTCGATCCGCATCTCGGATGGCACTTTCAAGAGCTTCAGCTGCTCCTATTTGTTTTGCAGCCTGAAGATAGCAAGCCGACCGATTACTGAACAACGCAGCAAGCAAAACAGTCCTTGGGTCACATGCACCAAATCCAGATGCAATGATCCCATTACTCTTCGCATTTAGATGACCTTTCTCTCTCAATTGGTAATTACCTTTTTCAAGAAGAAGCTCTATGGCATCCGTGTAGTAGTTTAATGCCTCGCGGTAGCGTCCCTCCCCAAATGCCCGGTTTCCATCGACCTTCAACTGCTCAGGTGAAAGTCCAGCTGTACATATTCCATTATTTCCCTTACATTGAGGCGTCTTCTCTTTTTTTAAAGACTTCACGTTGGATTCAGATGAATCAACAATCGGAAATGCCGTGCTAGACGTATTGACAAAATTCACATTCAGAGGGGTTTCACGGGTCCGGCCACCGTCCAAACGGCTTTCATTAAATCCTTTCTTATTCCCATTCGCGCCTTTCACCAACGAAGGATCCATTACATCTTCCTCTGTGATACCGAGATGCCGCATAAATTCCAAACGCTCATTGGACATGCTGACCATTTCCCTTGCCAAAAAACTTCCAAAACAATTCAGAAAAAAGAAAAGAAAAAAGGGTAAAAAGGGACTTCCACAAAAAGCAAAAAAACTGTTGACGCGTTCCGTGGTAACTCCACGCAAAAAGTTGTGGGACAAGAAAAAAAAGAAAATGTACTGGTGGGCAGAAAAATCATTTGGGGTTGTGAAACTCAATAAGGCTCTTTCATTATTTAAATTCATACTCGTGTATTACCGCCACATCCAACAACTCAAAAAATGAAATATAATGACCACCCACAGCGAGCCAAATGCTCCTTTGATAGCTTAAATTCACAAAAACACAGAAGAAATTCTTTTTTTAAGCAAAATGATGAGATTGAATTATTCGCATATTGAGATATAGTTGTGACGGTGAACCACAAACAAACCCCATTAGGATAATTTCCCCCTCTTTGACATTTGTGCACCCCCTGGTGCTTGCCAACGGCACGCTTAGTAACACACAGCGCGAAAAAAAAGTATGCAGAAGGAATTAAGCCCGAACAACGACAAAAAAAAGCAGTCTACAAAAAAGGATACAAGTTGAATAAACTGAGATTCCTTCCCCCAGCCAAAAAGAGATGCTTTTTCTGGTTGAAAAGAT
>NW_001849539.1:132174-134490 GCF_000209065.1 Trypanosoma cruzi
AAAACAAACCAACGGCAAAAAGCCACCATTTTCTCGCCGTTTTTCCTTTTCTCTCGCCAGCCCGTTATTCGTGAAATTTATTGTTACTATTATCATTATTACTATTATTATTATTATTATTATTATTCAGCGAATTTCAGCAAAATATGCCGCCCATGCTCGCCGCCGCCAAGTCCCTGACTCTCTACAAGGACTTCGACAAGGACGTGAAGGACATGCTCACGAAGAGCTACAGCGATGCTCAGAAATGGAAGCTGGAGAGTAAATTCAAGGGCCCGGAGGACAAGCTCTTTGTGAACCCCATGGCAACGTCCGATGGCAAGTTCAGCGTGGATGTGGAGTACGCTCCAAGGTGCGGCGCCGCACTGAAGGCGACGCTTGAGCCCAGCACTTGCAATGCCAACTTGACGGCGTCGTACCTCTGCCAGGGCCACAAGGTGGAGGCTGTGGGAAAGAAGAATGGCGAGTATGAGCTCTCCCATGAGTTCGTGATGCCCTCTCGCATGTCGTCGCACGCGAAGCTGGTGAACAAAACTGTGGAGGTGGGCGTCGCGACGGCCGTAGCGCCCCACTGCCAAGTGGGATGCGGTGCGCTTTACACCCTGGACGGAAAGAAGGACTACGACCTGACGCTCGGCTGCCGCTATGCCCATGCTGGCTATGCACTGGCGGTCCGCACGAACAAGCTGCGCTCTTACACGACCAGCTTCGTGACGCCGATACCGAAGTGCCCCCATCACGTGCTGGTTGGCGCCGAGGTGGTGTGTGGCCGTGGGCAGGGCTGGACGGGGACCCTGGGCTTTGAGACGGCCTGTGTGCTGTTCAAGGGCAACACGCTGAAGGCACGCGTGAACAAAAACAAGGAGTGGGCGGTTGTGTACATTGCAAAGCTTGTGGACAACTGGACGGCCGCCGTCACTCTTGACAAGAACCTGAAACCCGGGGTACTCCTGACACACTCGTAGGGGACGTCGCCGATGGTGCGGGGGACAAAAGGAGCGAATAGAATGGAAAGGAAGAAATGATTTACGTGAAATTAACGATCGACATGCATCCCTGCGTATATTAATTATAAAGAAGGTAATGGGACTAGATGCCGACCTTAGCAGAGGGACGCCGCTTTGTGCGTGCAGTTTCTCAGAACGAGGGGGGAAAAGGAAAAAAAAAAAAACATCGGGAAAGAGAAATGATTTTTGGGAAAAACACGACTTTATGGGGTTAAAAAGCCGATAGCGGCTGGATAATGTTTTATTTTTATTTTTAAGTTCACAAGACACAGCGGGGTTGGTTTAGGGAAATGGCGTTGGTTCCTTTCACACGACCTTTGAGTGGAGCGATATTGGCGCCCGTCTTTTGGAGTTGGCACGCCAGCATGGCGACATCCAGGCGCAGCTAGCATTCATTGACGGAACCGGGGCTTTCGGATGCGACGTTAGCTTCGGCCACCCCGATGACAGGCTTCCGCTTCATTTCGGGATCTGCCACCAAACCCCTGGGAGGATTCGAGCCTTACGGGACATGCTGCGGATTCCCGGGCGCCTCAAGTACCAAATTTCGAGGCTCAAGTGTTCGTACCCATCGTGTGCGGGCGGCCCGGGAGTTGGGGGTCCAACAAGGGCCGATCATCGCTGAAAGGGAGCGCTTGAGGGCTGACCGCGCCCACGCCATCGCTGACGTGCGCGATCGAAGCTTCCAGCTTTATTAGCAGGCGGAAGAGGCGCATAATTTTACTTGTCGGTGCGCGAATCTAACATCGGGGTCTCCGGCGGCGTTCTTGCAGAACGAGAGCGCGCTCGCCGGAAGCGAACAGCAGTTGGAGGCGACCCGCGCCTAACTCCATCAACGAGGGTCACGCGTTAGTGCCAGAGAGGCGCGGCAAGTCGCGCGGGAGGCGGAGACGGCAGGCCGGGAAGAAGCCTCCGCCACTCGGAGCGGTACTGCAGAAGGAGCGGTCACGCGTCAAAAGACGAACGAAGACGGCGTTATCAAATAGCCGCATCAAACGCGTTGCTTGATGGTGGGGGCGCGCCGTTGCGCACGCCTCGGCGAAGCTTGGCGGAAGAGAGACGGCGGGTTATTCCTCAGACGTCTCAGGGCGACTTCGGGTGACCACATTTCCGTCCCTCGATGCCTTTGCCTTCTCGCACCTCCCCCTTGGACGCCGATTCCGGTACAGAAGAAGAGGCACGAAGTTTCTGCGCATTTGACGTCGCCACTTGGCCCTCGTGTGTTTGGGATGAGGGCATTTCCGGAGCCGTTGCCGGCCTTCGGGGCACACACAATTATCGGCAACAGGCGGACGACCAGGGTCAAATT
>NW_001849539.1:134590-137426 GCF_000209065.1 Trypanosoma cruzi
CAAGACGTCGCACCGCACCGCCGACACCCCATCCGATCTCTTGAATTGCCCGACGCAATCGTCGGGAAGGGAAATGGAGCTTATCCGCCAACGACGCTCGACTGTGGTACGACGAACCTCCGACATCCCCGCCTTGGGCCAGCTATATGAGGAGAGCGAGCGAGGTCGCTTGAGAAATGTGTGCGCTGCCAAAGTGGGAGCAGAGAATGTCCCTTGCGGGGCAATTCAAGACTTTTTGCCGCACGCACGAACAGCCGATCAACGAGAAGAGCCGCGCGGCCTTTTTGATGGCAATCGAAGTGGCGCCATCGACCCGACTGCAGCACGCCAGGATGCTGCGGTCCATGTTGGAAATGAATCGAACCCCGCTGGACATGATGATTCTGGGGTTGCAAAAAATTGCGGCGCAATCGGAGACGAAGCAGGCGCGCCCCTCAACAAAGGAAGCGGTGGATGAATTTATCCGCAGCCGGACCGATTGGAAAGAGCGTGTTGTCTTGCGAGTTGCGTGGATAGCGGCGAGTCGTTGGTCCGAGATTGCGGCCTTAACTCCCAACAATTTCACAATGGGGCCGGACGGGACCTTAATTTTGGATTGGTCCGTGGCGCCGAAGACGGCGAGGGCGGATCCCCACTGCGCCTCGCGGTTCGTCAGGATACGAGGGCAGGACGCGTTCGACACTATAAAGCTATGCAGAACACTTCAAGAAAGCGAAAAGCTCACGAATCTTACGACTGCCCACGTGGGGCGAGCTCTGGCTTCTTTGAATGCCACGGCGCATTCCATAAAACGCGGTGCGTTGAGGCACGCTGCTCAAATCGTGGAGACATACAATTCGGACCCATACGTGATCTCGCAGTTGGCGAAGCACGTCGACCCGTTCGACCTTCCCCAGAATACAGTTCAACATTTGAAGAAGTACACCACAATGCTGGCCCAGGTGTCGTCGCCGGTCGCATTGATGTGAAGAAAGGAACTGCGGAAGATCGGGAACCCTGGTTGAAAGCGGAGGAGCTTTTTTCCATGATTTTTATCATTATTCTGCCACAATAACGAGACGCGCGACAAGGACGCGTTTGGCCACTCCACAAGATGAACACGCTATCCCGTTACAGCAAGTCAACGTGCCCGTATTGAATCTAAAGTGGATCATGAGTCGGTTGAACCCGACTACCTTGGAGAGGCTCATGCAAGTTTGGGGACTCGTCGGGCGGTCCCCTTTTCCTCAATCCTCATACGGTGAAGCGCGCGAAGGCTCACGGAGGATTCCAGTTGCTGACGCGCGATTGTTGAAGGAAGCGTGAATAATCGAGGACGCTTCGTCCACAATAACAGGCGGATGGATGATGCCTTTTTTGCCCTGGCTCAGCCGGCCACCTCAACGTGGTGCCAGGGTCTAGTACTCTTTGCTAGAGAGGAAGCTAAGCGCCTGCTGCCCATCCGCTGCACGCGGAGAGGCAGTAGGCGCCGCTCAAACGGGTCGGAAGGGCACCAGATGGAGCCATTTACATGGCCGCCCGCGGAGCGGTATTTCTATCCGCTGCTGAATTCCATCGGCGCTTATCAGCGCTATACATACTGTTTGCGTGCCGTATGTGACGCGCAACGACAAAAGCTACTGCTAAGCGGAGACATTGAGCAGAACCCAGGCCCCATAGCAGTACTCCAGATGAACGTTTCTTGCCTCACGCCGTCAAAACTCGCAACATTAATGGCGCAAGGAGCAGACATAATAGCCATCCAGGAGACTTGGAAGTCGTCGGAGCAGATCGCCAGCATGCATACTGGAGATTATGTGCTCTATGCACAGTCGCGCATCGGCAAGGGAGGCGGTGTGGCGGTGCTGGTGCGGAAAACTCTCCGCTCCAAGCGTATACCCC
This sequence comes from Trypanosoma cruzi, assembly GCF_000209065.1. Lineage (NCBI taxonomy): Eukaryota > Euglenozoa > Kinetoplastea > Trypanosomatida > Trypanosomatidae > Trypanosoma > Trypanosoma cruzi. The sequence continues at coordinate 136,472 of NW_001849539.1, forward strand.
TCACCATCCCCCAGCATGACACCAGCCTTGAAGTGGTGGTGGTCCAGGTTGCTCTGGACCAGAACCGTGATCTTATCGTAGCGAGTGCCTATATGAGACCACCACCGCAAGTAACGCAATCCTTCAGGCGGTTAGTAAACTGCCTTCCAGCCTCGTCGCCGCTCCTGCTGTGTGGGGATTTCAACATGCATCACCCACAGTGGGAGCCATTCTTGGAGTCTTCTCCAAGCGAGGTTGCCGCAGAATTTTTAGAACTGTGCACGGATGCGGGACTCACCTTGGTTAACACCCCTGGTGAGATCACGTATGCTCGTGGCACAAGAGAACGATCCTGTATCGATCTGACATGGTCAAAGCATTTGACTGTGTCAGATTGGTCAGCTTCTGTGTCGCCGCTTAGTGATCATTATATGCTAACATTTACGCTGCATCAGGCATTTAAGGATACCATACCTTCGGCACCCCCTTCGGCACCTAAGACATTCTACAGTTGGGGGAAGTGTAAATGGGATTTATTCATCAAGGACTTCGACGCACAACTTCCGGCATATGACTATAAAAAGCAGTCCACCGGCATTAAAGCTTTCACGAGAGCGCTTATTACTTCGTATCGACGACATTGCCCCCGCGGCATGCACAAGGATGGTCCCAGGCTTTGGGACGACACTCTCATGGAGGCAGAGCGGATTGCTACCGACAGCAAGGCCCGCTATCTACAGTTACCGACGCCCGACCGTGAGGCAGAAATGCAACGGACAAGGAGTCAATTCTTCCTCCTACTTCGAGAGCGCTTGCGTAACACGTATCTACGTCGCATCAGCAAGTTAAATCCAGGCGAACCACTCGCATGGAAATACATTTCCGGACGAAAAAGGGCATCACTTCCACCTCCTACATCATTGTTGTTGGGAGATGGTCAACACACTTATAAAACAGCAAGGAGAGCAGCGAATGC
>NW_001849539.1:137526-145483 GCF_000209065.1 Trypanosoma cruzi
CCTGTGATGGCTGAGGCCGCTTCCTGCCTGGAATTAAAGGCATCCTTTTTTTCAAGTCTCTTTACCGCGGGAGACGCGGCATCTCTTTCGATGCCGCGTGGAGGACGGCACGCTGGTGGAACTGACACGGCTCCCAATGGGATACAAGGCCAGCCCAGAAATTCTCCAGATTATTATTACTTCGGCAATTGCAGGGGTGACGACGGTGGTTCACCCCCTCTGGGCTGCACCTCCATTGGTGCGCGACGACGTTTGGATCGATGATATACGCATTGCCCTGGCTCAGCCGGCCACCTCAACGTGGTGCCAGGGTTTAGTACTCTTTGCTAGAGAGGAAGCTAAGCGCCTGCTGTTCATGCTTCAAACCCGATGAGTAGTTGTTACTTAGTTTTACGGGCCGGAAGGGCAGATGTTGGAGCCATTCTATAATGGCTGCCCGCGGAGTAAGGTTATCCTTGCTACTGAATTCCTTCGTACGCTTACCAGAGCTGCACAATTGAGGTGTAGTTACTACGACTGGTAAGAGAAGAAAAAAAAAAAAAAAAAAAAAAAAATATACGCATTGCAGGGCCGAAAAGCGATGCGACATTGTGGGAAGTCCAAGTGCTTCGTAATGCGGCCGGCTGTGACGCCACGATAGGGGAGGACCGCGAATCGGGCGCCACGCAGTACACCTTCCTGGGGGTGCAGTTTGATCACACTCCAGACGGTGTCCCTGAGTGAGAAGATTGTCCGGTCTGTGCGCGCCATGCCGGCGCTCAATTCTTTAACCATCGCGGAAATGGAGATTATGGCGTCACGCTTTTTGTATGCGGCTGCCATTTTGGCACGCGTTTATATGACCACTACTTTTTTATCAAGGCAGTGTGACGGCGATTATCCGCACTTCACCGGGGAATTGTGCAGGAGACATCCCCGAAGAACCTTCCGCCGGCAGCGGTTGGTTTGGATGAGAGACTACGACACATCATCGAGAATATAACCGTAAGCGAATCATCAAGCCCACTGAAAAGGCATCAGCCGCCATCATCACGGATGCATCGCTCCATGGATGGGGAGCCGTTTTCATTCCAGACTCCGGCGACGTTAAAATTGCCGAAGGAAAATGGGAGGGGAAGGAACCTTTTCTCATCATGCAGGCCGAGGCGCGCGCGGTACGCTTGGCCTTGTCGGCCTTTTCCGCCATCTTGCCATCCACCATGGACGTTTGGGTGGACAATACTTCGCTGCAAGGAGCGACGAATAAAGGCAGCTCAAAGACACACGCCATGACGTGGGAGCTGCAACGGATATATGAGTTTTTGGACTCTCGCGGAGTACAAGCATCCTTTGCCTACGTGCGGTCTGCGGAAAACACCGCAGACGGCATATCACGCGGTCGTGTGTTTACACTTCAGAACTTGGCGAAGGGGTGGAACTTGCGAAGGGCAGCGGCGGTGTCGTTTGGCTGGAGTGCCTCAAATTTCGCCATTTTTTTTTTCTACTATTACCAGCGCGTCTAGCTATACATTGCCATCTGAGTGCCGAAGAGGTGGTTGAGCAGCGACAAAAGTTTCCTGCTGTGAAGCAACTGCCATTGAGAGAACTTTTCAGTGCGGAGGTCCTGTTCAATGCCCAGCCGTTGGCGCACAGCCAAGGTGCCTGGACATTCTAGAAGCAGATGGTGCAAGGTTTCCTGCGGGCCAATTGGCGTGCTTTTGGAAGCTGGCTGATCCTGCGGCAGCAGAGATCGCCTCCTGGCACTTCTGTTTAGATGTCGAGTGGCGTCTGGGTTGTGTGCGCAGCGACTTCTGTGCTGTGCGGTACTTCTCCGTGTGGGGAAAACCATGCCACAGAAATCTCATTTGAGCTCGGGAAGCGGTGGAGGATGTTTCGGATGAAATGACCGACAGTGACCAACGAGATTCGAGAATCCTGTCAATGTAGAATCACAGTACGGACATTTCTCCTTCCGACGGCGTGTGATGGTCCGTCTCCTTACTGGAGAGACGTCTTCGTCCCTTTCCGACGGGGAAACAGTGCCCGTCCCCGGTGCAGTTGGATCTTTGTTGGAGCGCATATATGCAGACTGTTCCGGTGAGATGTTGCAGACGCGGCATTAGTTCGTGCAATCTCTCACAGCCCAGTATAGTCGACCCCAGAGCTCAGATTCGCCGCACCTTGCCCTTGCGAGGTGAACCAGTTCTTGACGGTGGAGAACTTCCTGAGTGATCAGGTCCTTACCGCTGAGATCGGATGGCCTTGTGCCGCAAAGCAAGTGGCGATGAGTGTCTTGACGAATGGTACTACGCCACTTGTTGGTGAGCTGGGTAGTAAAACATGTCAGCAGATCCGTATGCCATAAAGGTGCAATTGTTTGCTCCGTGTATTGTCCAGTTTCCAAAGTCTGTGTCGCATGCTGATCTGCAAGCTCGTTAGCATGTACTTCACAATGTCCGTAACAAAACTGCAGGTGCACAGACCAGCCAGCACACGTCAGTGTCAAGAGACGCTGCCAGATCTGATCCTCCGTCCAGTCTGTCTGACTGAGCGGGCCCTTATTTAAAGCCGCAAGAAGAGACTGACTGTCTGTAACCACAAGCAGGGTTTTATGCCTGTGTTGGATACGAGGTATAATCAGCTTTTCTAGGGCTAGAAGCAGTGCGCGGGATTCCGTCCTGTAGCTGCATGGGCGTGCACCGCGGTTTATACTGGCCTTTTCTATTATCTCCGATGAATTGAGGGATGAAAGCAGGATTCCAACCCCGGCTGAATTGGGAACATCTACGCCGCCACTCTTCGCTAATATCCACGAACGATGGCTGTGCAGCGCTAGAGCCTCTTCGCTGACTCTGCGCTTTTCCCGTATCAGCTCTTCCTCGTCAGTTATTGAGTGGTCTATCGGAAGTTCCACGCCAATGGTGACCTGGTGTGCGGAGGCCGCAAACCAGGGAGGAATGGAGCTGCGAAAAAACCGCTCTTCGCGTGGTGAGCTCTGAGTGATGCCATAGTCCTTTGTGTACGCGTCTACGAAGGCATATAGCTCGTCCCGAGATAATGGCGAGATGCGGAAACCTGCGCGAGGCGGTGGCTCAGACGGAGGTCTCCGCATCCAGTCCATCTGACATGCGCGTGTGTTCTCAAATATGGAGAGCCGCGCGCGCAGGCAAAGGACGTGGAGCGGCGGCATATTAGCATCTAGAAGTGCGGATTCCGGGTCGACAGTGCTCGGAACTCCGCTGACAATGCGCGCCAGGGTTGCATACGTCTTCTGCATCTCATTCTTCGCTGAATCCGTCGCTACTGCCCATATGAGCTCGCTGCCATAGCGTAATTTGGGAGCACCGTATCCAATGACGAACGTGCGTAGGTCATGTGGGGATGGTCCCGCCTCTTTATGTGCTATGCAGCGTAGCTGCGATATCCGTTGCGAAGTGGCAGCGCATTGCTTGGAGGCCGCCACATTTAGCGACAGTCGTGGATCGAGATCCATGCCAAGAAGCTTCGTGGTTCGCGATGCCCCCATGGTCATGACTGGGATTTCACATCCAGCCACTACCAGGGGCCACTTTCCTTCACGATCATAATCTGACTCCGTGTGCGTGGAGAGTGTGAACCAAGCGGCTTCACACTTTGACGGGTTGATGGCCAGGCCATTTTCCTGACTTCACCCATGCAGTTTTTTAAGAACCATGTTGGCAGTGGGAATGGCGTCTTCCCGGGACTACCCCTTAACGATAATAGAGAGGTCGTCCGCATACATGTCTGCTGTGACACCCGAAAAGCTGTTCAGCAGATTGAGAAGTGGGTGTACGTAAAGGGAGAACAAATATGGTCCCAGTACGGACCCCTGAGGAGCTCCTCGCAGCATGGGACGCCGATCACTGTTTCTGTTACCAACTCGTGTCTTCGCGTAGCGACCAAATAGAAAATTTATAAGCCACCTTCTACAACTCACCCCCGGAATATTAGCCAGCAAGCGACTGAGGACTCGATGATCTATGGAGTCAAAAGCCTTGCTGAAATCAACCAACACCAGCAGAGTCCGATGGGGTCTGTAGTGGAGTTGATTACCAATACCGCTCTTCTTGGGAAGGTTCACTTGGAATTAATGATTTCTATTATGCTCCACTTCGTGTATCAGGTGTGCCAGCCGCATCGTCGTGGTACGCATACTACGATATGCATACTGGTGGGGGTGAGGCGTCCACACCCAAAGCAGTCTCTTCAGTACCATTTTCTCAGCAACCTTACTCACAATGGAAGTAAGGCTGATGGGACGATATGACTCAAGCAGTTCCGGCAACTTACCGGGTTTTAAGAGTGGGACGATGGTAGCGCGTCTCCACTCAGCCGGGATCGTACCGGTCGTCCAGCTGTGGTTAATGCAACGAAAAAGGAATCGAAGACCCTTTGACGAAATATGTCGCAGTGCCTCACTGTAGGCTTCATCCGGTCCGGGGGCCTTGCCATACGGCGTATTACGTATCGCAGCAAGCAGTTCCGTACGATTAAAAGGTGCATCAAGAGGGGAGTGAAGATGAGCAACTAAACCAGATGTGGTGGCAGCTTCGTTTGTATCCTGTGGCTCTGAACTAGATGAGAATGAAAAAACTGAAGTAGATGTAGCGGCAGACTCGTTGTTGTTCTGCTGCCTAAAAAGAGAAGAAGAAGTAATGCCCAAAGATGGGTTCTGTCTTTTGATGCCTTTGGAAAACCTAACTGCCTTGTGAGAGGGTGAAGTGGAAAAAAGATGCGATTGAGAGCGTTCGCTGCTCTCCTTGCTGTTTTATAAGTGTGTTGACCATCTCCCAACAACAATGATGTAGGAGGTGGAAGTGATGCCTTTTTTCGTCCGAAAATGCATTTCCATGCGAGTGGTTCGCCCGGATTTAACTTGCTGATGCGACGTGGATACGTGTTACGCAAGCGCTCTCGGAGTGGGAGGAAGAATTGACTCCTTGTCCGTTGCATTTCTGCCTCACGGTCGGGCGTCGGTAACTGTAGATAGCGGGCCTTGCTGTCGGTAGCAATCCGCTCTGCCTCCATGGGAGTGTCGTCCCAAAGCCTGGGACCATCCTTGTGCATGCCGCGGGGGCAATGTCGTCGATACGAAGTAACAAGCGCTCTCGTGAAAGCTTTAATGCCGGTGGACTGCTTTTTGTGGTCATATGCCGGAAGTTGTGCGTCGAAGTCCTTGATGAATAAATCCCATTTACACTTCCCCCAACTGTAGAATGTCTTAGGTGTCGAAGGTATGGTATCCATAAATGCCTGATGCAGCGTAAATGTTAGCATGTAGTGATCACTAAGCGGCGACACAGAAGCTGACCAATCTGACACAGTCAAATGCTTTGACCATGTCAGATCGATACGGGATCGTTTTCTTGTGCCACGGGCATACGTGATCTCACCAGGGGTGTTAACCAAGGTGAGTCCCGCATCCGTGCACAGTTCTAAAAATTCTGCGGCAACCTCGCTTGGAGAAGACTCCAAGAACGGCTCCCACTGTGGGTGATGCATGTTGAAATCCCCGCACAGCAGAAGCGGCGACGAGGCTGGAAGGCAGTTTACTAACCGCCTAAAGGATTGCGATACTTGCGGTGGTGGTCTCATATAGGCACTCGCTACAATAAGATCACGGTTCTGGTCCAGAGCAACCTGGACCACCACCACTTCAAGGCTGGTGTCATGCTGGGGGATGGTGGGAGGTATACGCTTGGAGCGGAGAGTTCTCCGCACCAGCACCGCCACACCGCCTCCCTTGCCGATGCGCGACTGTGCATAGAGCACATAATCTCCAGTATGCATGCTGGCGATCTGCTCTGACGGCTTCCAAATCTCCTGGGTGGCCATTATGTCTGCTCCTTGCGCCATTAATGTTGCGAGTTTTGACGGCGTGAGGCAGGAAACGTTCATCTGGAGTGCTGCTATGGGGCCTGGGTTCTGCTCAATGTCTCCGCTTAGCAGTAACTTTTGTCGTTCCGCGTCGCATACGGCACGCAAACAGTATGTATAGCGCTGAAAAGCGCCGATGGAATTCAGCAGCGGATAGAAATACCGCTCCGCGGGCGGCCATGTAAATGGCTCCATCTGGTGCCCTTCCGACCCGTTTGTGCGGCGCCTGCTACCTCTCCGCGCGCAGCGGATGGGCAGCAGGTGCTTAGCTTCCTCTCCGGCAAAGAGCGCTAGTCCTTGGCACCACGTCGGGGTGGCCGGCGGCGCCAGTTTTTTTAACTCTTCAAAGAAGCCCTCATAGTCCTCATAATCTTTTTCGCTGTCGCATGTCAGCAATCCATCCACCTACACAATCAAATCCTTGAAATAATAATCCATTCCCAGTGCCACCTGACATTTTCTGCCCTGCACCCGGTTGGGATCCCCCGACAAATTCTGAGTGTTGCCGTTGAATGTTACCTCCCACTTATTTTCATTCGTGTACGACAGACAAAAGAGCACCGTGTGGCCGGTGTCATGTAGCTTCACACCCGTCAAAGGGATAGAGCTGCTGCTGCCTGCTTTCGGCACCTCGTGGATGGGCGCCGGAGCCATGAGGGTGAAATTCTTGTCCGCAATGTGGTGCGGCTGATTCGGCCCCATGTCGCCAACAGGCCACTCCGCCCCTGCTCCGGGTCCTTTGAACGTCAATCCACCATCGGGAGTACTTGTCACTTCCCCGCGAACGGTCGCATTCACGCAGAGGCACTCGTCTCTCCACGTGCTGTCAGTCGACGTGCTGGATAAGAAGCCAACCAGCCCTTCGGTTAGGCCACCATCATCACAGTCACTGCGATTCTTATTATTCCTTTCGTTCCCGCAACCGTATTCCTTCGTCCCCCATGCGGCCACCACCTTCTTCATGTCCCCCAACTTCTCCGTCAAGTCCGCAAAAGCAATGTTGTACTCACCGTCCTCTGCAGCAGCGACCTCGTACGAGCAGTACAATCTCCTCGCTTCTATCGGATCCTTCCATACCTGCGGCTCAACGGAGTGCGGCAGAGTGCTGGCGGCGACCTTCTCACCAACAGCGGATACCGGCCCAACTTCATAAATTCGCCGCAGGTCCGACAGCCACAAGTGAAGTCGACGCGTTTCTTCTTTACCGTCCGTCTCGGAATATACCGGCCGGCTGACGGGAATGACTTTCTGTCCATCGACCGTCGCGCTGACGAAGCCACCCTGCACGCCGTGCCCCGCACGTGTCAGTGAGTTGCCCCACACGCGTGAAGGAGTGTCGTATGCCTCCGTCCACCGACTCCCCCTTTTCGTCCGACGTGTAAAACCCGCGGCTGCCGTCCTCACTCGACGTCATCATGACGAGATATCTGCCCTTCCATGCAAGAGCCGCATGCCGGATGCATCCCGCAGGTCTCGTATCCCTTGAAAACTCCCAGCCATAAGTAAAACCTTTGGCAACGATGACCAACAAAACGACCTTTCCATCATCCTTCAAGGCGTGAATAGGCAGCGCGTAGCGACTCTTGGCCTCCAACCGAATGACTGCCCCGCCACCGCCCAGAAATTGTTTGAAGTGTTCGGGAATGGGTTTGAAATCCCTCAAAAAGCTGTCAAGATTCCAGGTGCCGCTTCCATGCCACGCAAACTCCCTCTTCCTCTCATCCTCATCGTCATGCGGAACGTCACCCTCCGCCATCCTGGGCGTCCAATAGTCATCACCAGCCACCTTCGTCGGTGGAGCCCTTGACTTGCCATACCCCCCAACAAAAGCCCTTTTATACCTCCATCATCCACAATAGCTGTTGGGCGCAACAGGGGGTCAAAGCTAATGTCGTAATGATCAAACACGATGGCACTTCCCTTCGTCCACGTCCTTTTATCGCTGCCAATCGAATCCGCAGCTCCACCAACACACGATTTGCTATCCGTGGTACTTGTGTAATGCGCCTCAACAATGACCACAACAGCGCCTTTCACGCACGCAAGAAAAGATGCACGGAAGGAATCCAACGTCTGCATC
>NW_001849539.1:145583-152017 GCF_000209065.1 Trypanosoma cruzi
GGAAAAGTAGAGAGAGAAGGAAGCATGCCAAGCAAAGAGACAAGACAGTGAGCACAGCCACCCATCCACACTGTGAGTGGCACCATCATCCCCGCCGCAGCCACTCCCAACAACAGCAACTCACGCACACAGACTCACGGAACAGGAGAAGGAAGAACAGTGCACCGGGAACACGCAGCGACTGTCGCCACCACCAGCAGGAGCCACGGCGGGTGCTTCTCCCACGCGTCAGCACACACCGAGCAACGCCCACACAAGAAACAACCGGCAGGACACAAAAGGACACAGCCGCCCTTCGCACCACCCATGCGCTGCCGCCAGCCTTTTCACTGTTCTCTCCGCCAGTCGTTCTACTGTCGTCTCCGCCAGCGCACCCACTCCGCCGCCGTCGCACATCGCCCCGCACAGCCGGAAAATCCCCATCAACAAATCCACAGCGGGAAAGACGCGTCGGCACGCGCGGCTGCAGGGCGGGAAGCAATCCGCACTCGTCCCAGGCACCCTCACCACCACACCACTCACCGGCCCGCATGCCGCCAACATCACACCAGCAACACGTCAATAAAATAAATCGCACGCTCCTTCCCTCCTTGCAAAAGCCACCGCAGCCAGAATATTGTTCGTGGCTGCTCAGCCGTGTCTCGATCCAACTTCCCCGCTGTCTGTCTGTCTCTGTTCTTTTGTGTGTATGCTGTGCGCCTGCCCGTGTCTCTCCCTCCCATGCTGCGTGCTCTCGTTGTGCCTGCCCGGTGCCGGCCCGACAGGAGAGTTTACACCGCGAGCAACAAGCGAATTCCACAAAGGCCCAAGTGACAATGATGCTGCGCCGCGTCCTCTGCGTGCTTTTCTTTGCCCTCTGCTGTGCGTGCGTGTGCGCCACGGCTCAGGAGGAGGGGCAGTATGATGCTGCTGATGTTGAGGCTGGGGACGGCCCGGACAAAACTACAACGACCACTACAACAACTACTACTACTACTACGACGACAACGACGACTACCACCAATGCACCCGCCAAGAGCACAACCACCACCAATGCACCCGCCAAGAGCACAACCACCACCAATGCACCCGCCAAGAACACAACCACCTCCAAGGCACCGACTCCTGGCGACGGGAGCAGCCTCGGCGGCCCTTTGTGGGTTCAGGTGCCGCTGCTGCTGCTGGTCAGTGCCGCTGTGGCGACCGCCGGTGCTGCGTGCTGAGGACGGGGCGGGGCGCGTGCGCCGTCGGTCTGGAGTCCCGTTGTGTGCGGCCACTGCCCACACGCGCGGGAGCACCGACTGGCGCGTGCGCCGCCCTCGGCGTGACCCACCGAGAGGTGCGCCGCGTATATTTGAGCACCCCGCAGCGGTGTGGATGTATATATGCCAGTGTCTTTGGTTGTGCGTGCTTGGCGTATCTTCCGCCGTTTGTTTTGCGCCTGGTTCTTCCGGGTGTGACCATCTTTTGTTTTGGCTGCCGTTGCGTGCTGGCCCCGTGCCGCCTGCCCGTGCATTCTCTGCGACGGCCGTGCGCTGATGTACATCTCCTACCGCCGCCCCGCCACTTGTGGGGGGAAGCGTCGGTGCACTTAATTTTAAATTTTATTTAATGTTGTTTTGGTTTATTTTTTTTAGCTTGTGAAAAGGATGTTCGCGGGGGAAGCTGGTCACCTAAATGAATATGTCCTGATAAAGTGGAGATGTTTCTGCACGATTCTTTTCCATCTTATGAATTTTTGGAAGACGGTGATTGAAGGAACCAGGGAGCCGATAGCGACAAGACGGATTTTTTTTTACTTTTTATTTCTTATTTTCTCACCACCCCCTCTTTTTGATTCCCACCTCGCGGCGGGGCCTTGTGGCTGGCGGAGCCCAAGGTCTGCCACGTCGTAAGCAATAAAAAAATATACATATGTATTTTATCCGAATAGAGTGAACGGGCCACAATTGAGCCTAACGGATGGTGTTTATACATATATACACTTAATTGGTGTTATACGTTGAGGATGTGGTGAATCCATTCTTATTCCATTCATTTCTTTTGTATTTGTTTCTGGGTTTGGTTTCTATTATTGATAACTTCAGGATTCGGCCAGCAGTCCAGTTGAATATTCCACGCTCAAAGGCAGGTACCGGTGGTACCGGTAAAGCAAAATATGGGTGTACCGAACCTAAGAGTAAGTGAATTGATAATTGTGTATAAACCCATAAGTAAAAGAGATTTATTGGATAGTTGATATGTGTGATGTGTCTTAATATACGATTGAATTACAGTGTTGCTTTAATAGTTGGAAAACTTTAATATATGAAGTGAATAAAGTAGAAATTAGGTGTTTTTTTCCTGTGCTGATTAAGGCAATATAAGTTTTTCGAGCCATTATACCACTCACATTGACAAAATAGCCTGATCTTAAAAGCAGTTACTGGGGCTCATTTTTTATATTTTATGCGACTTCGTTATTTATTTATTTCCCACTGCGTAACACTGTATACCCCTTTTCTTATTAAGTGTATTCTTGACTTTCCTGGATACCTTGAAGAAGAAATTCAAAGGCGAAATTTTGACCTAAAACTAACCCATACGGCAAAGAAAGATTGGACTTTTTTTTCTTGTCTGTGTGCGTGTGTGTCATTGGTTGCTGGATTTTGTAGTGGTCTGAAACAGGTTGCCAACGTGCACAACTAACAGGAACTAATATTTATTTTGCATCGTTGTTTCATAAACCTATTTTTGACTTTGGTTTCTGTGTTTTGAGTTTTAACTTAGTTGCAACAAAATTGCTTTTGGAAATTTTTCTCCAAGAATCTATGTGGGGGCAATTTACAACCCGGGTTTAGAAGAGAGCACGTAGCTTATGGTTTTACCAAAATTTCTTTTGGCATTTGATGTGAATGAGATTGTGATGGGGTATTTGTTCAAATGGGAAGAAATGAATGAACGCTTTCTTTGTACTGTTTTCTTTCTCTATTTGAGGACAAAGCCTTCGGCTTGTTGAAAAAAAAAAACCTCATTGAAATAAACCCGTCTGTCCCCATCCTTTCTTGGAGGCGAAAGGGGAGCCTTTAAAATTTTTTTAGTCGTGCGTGAAAATTGTTGGTGTAATAGTTATTTTAAACGGCATGGTAAATAATATTTGACTTCTTAATGACTCATGCCAGCGAATAATCATTAAAACTGAGATCTTTTTGCATAATGGATTACAATTATTGACTGAAAAAATTGATTTTAATAATAATAATAATAATAATAATAATGAACGATAATAATAATAATACTAATAAAATAAACTATATAGAGGTTTATTTGGACATGTTTTTACGGCTTATTGCTATCATTATTGTTTTATTTGCTTGTTATCAATATTGTTGTTGTTTAAAAACCATTGATTTAACTATTCAAAAATAAATTGTTTTTATTTTTATTTAAATAGGAGCTTGTGAAAAGAATGATCGCGGGATAGCTGGCTAACTTAATTAATGTATCTATATCCTGATAAATGAAGGCATTCTTTATGATAATTTCTACCGTATGAATCTTTTGGGAAGAACGCGACTTTGTAGGGGCAGGGAGCCGATAGGGGCTGGATAGTATTTGATTTTTATTTTGACACCCACCCACCCCCTTTTGATTCCCACCTCGCGGCGGGGTCTTGAGGCTGGAGGACCCCAAAGTCTGCCACTTCGTAAGTAATAAATACTTCAAATCCTAACTGAGGACAAAGGACCATGCTAGTGGTCCACAGAATTCTATATATATTGAAAAGAAAACATTGAAGCAATTAACTAACGAACCTTTTTTCCTAACTTGTTTGGTTTCCATAGGTTATTTCACGATCCGGCCAGCTGCCCGGAAGATTATTTTTTTTTGGTTTGCTATTGTTGTTAAGAGTTTATTTAAAAAAATCATGAAGTGGAAGAGGTTGACTACCGTCGAAGGAGCGATAGTGGTGTTAGAAGTAAAAAAAAAAGGTAATATTAATTAAAATAAACTAACAATAATGCGGTCAAAATCAATAACCGTAAGCAATCTGACAAATGTATAAATAATGGGAAATCTGTAATTGCTACACAGGCAAATCACATTGGAATAACGCTGTGCGGTCTTTTCAGCGTCGTCTTGTTTAAGCGGTTAACCGAAATACTAATACTACTACTAATAATGATATTACTACTACTACTACTACTACTACTACTACTACTACTACTACTACTACTACTACTACTACTACTACTACTACTACTACTACTACTACTACTACTACTACTACCATTATTATTAAGAAAATTGTTATTGATATTATTATTGTTATTATTGTATTTATTTTTATTGAAGTTATTATTATTATTACAATTACTTTTATTATATTCATTATAGGAGCTTGTGAAGAGAATGATCGCAGGAGAGCTGGCTAACTTAATTAATTTATGTACATACTGATAAATGAAGGCACTCCTTTATGATACTTTTCCTATCTTATGAATTCTTGGCAAAAACACGACTTTCTAGACGCAAGGAAGCGATAGTGGCCAGATAATTTTTTATTTTTATTTTGCCATCCCACCTACCCCCTTTTGATTCCCACAACGCGGCGGGGTCTTGTGGCTGCAGCACCCCAAAGTCTGCCACGTCGTAAGTAAAAAATATATGTCCTATTGGAATAGAGTGAGCGGGCCACGATTGTGGCTAACGGATGGTATATATGAAAAAACACTTACTTGGTGTTATACTTTGAGGATATGGTGAATCCACTGTTATTCCATTCATTCCTTTCTTATTCCTATCTTTTTTGGTTTCTATGATTGAGAAACTCAGGATTCGGCCAGAACCCCAGAAGATTATTTTCTAAAGAAAAACAGGAACTATATATATATATATTATTTTGCATTTTTGAGGAGGAATAAGAGATATATCTATTATAAGAGATGTTTTTCCTTTTTTTCTTCTGACGGAATACAATAAGTCTATGGAATATATATATACATATATAATGGACAAGATTAACCTACCTTTTTTCATTGCACCCGCCAAACCGCCAATATCGCCATGCATAAAACTTATGGAGGTGATATTCCCGAATCAGTCAGCAATTTTTTCCAATTAAAAACTTCAAAAACAACAAGGATCATGATTAAATACAATACATTTGATATCTGCTTTGATGCAAAACGCTTTACTGTCGCACATTTTGGGGTACATTTACAAATGAGGGAGAAAAACGGCTCCAAAAACAACTGCGACAATAAAAGAGTCAATATGAAAAATAAGAGCATTAAAAAATCTCTTTTGAAAAAGCATATTGAAAAGGACCTCGGCACTGGACCAGCATCTAGTGACAAAACGCCCAACAAATAAATAATAGTAACAATAATTGATAATAGATCTTTCTTTCAATTCCTATATTAAGGAAAGCTGAAAAGAATTATTTCTGTCGAATATATTTTTTGCATTAAATTAAAGTAAAAAAGGAATTGTAAAATACGGCACGAATGCCTTGGATAATCCCGCATCTAGAGAAACGTCAACCATAATGCTGACTGAAAACCAAAATAAGTAAAATGGAAATCCGCCAGTACAGGAATTACATGCACGAACTGGAGAGCAACGTGCGTTTTCAGAAGCTGGAAAACCCGAGGCGACATGAATAATAGTCAATCAAGATAAGTAAAATTAATAATGCATCAGTTTCATAAAAGCTTCAATGAGGAGCAAAGCAGCAGCTTCACTGATCAGTATTTGCTTGATAGCTTCAGCAGCTCCTCAACTCCGAAATCAGTGGGGCTGAGGACAGCAGTGGAGCCTCATTCAATGGAGGAACATCCAGTGCAGAATCTGAGAAACCGAGAAATCATCTGAGGCTGAGCCGTTGTTTCACTGAGAGCTTTTGCATCTTCTGTAACGCAACCCGTGTATGCAGGCGGCACAGGTGAGGCTGGCAGAGTTACCGCAATGTTCTCGCTGCTGGGCGCACCCTTTGGTGTACCGGGTATTAACTACGTGACAGTGTTAAGTATGATGCACTGCACGCCTGATGCAACTCGTCGTGCGTTGGGATATTATCGCAGCATTTCTGTGGCGACGATCGAGGACTCTTTCTACGGTGTGATGATAGGCAACCTCATTATTATCGGTGGCGTGCTGTTGGTGCATTTTTTGGTGATTCTGTCGTTGAAGTGGAAAGGCAAAGGTTCATGGACGAGGACGGCGGAACGCTGCTTTTTTCCTGGCATTCCGTTGCTTTTTCTTGTGAATCTATTTGTGGGGACCTCCTTTGCGTCAATGCAGGAGCTTTCATCCAAGGTAGGGTTCACGTTGGTGCTGAGCATCGTCATGCTTCTGCTGTTTGTCGGCGGCCTCATTGTGGTCCTTTGTGTGTCGATGGCGAAGGCACGATTGACATTTTATCCCATTCTGTCTTTGGAGGGCACGACTCTGCTGAGCAAAAACTCGTGTAT
>NW_001849539.1:152117-154298 GCF_000209065.1 Trypanosoma cruzi
TTTTTTTGGGGCCGTTGCGGTGTTCCGTCCACTCATCTCGCCGCTGGATAACGGCTACTATCTCCTTGTGGTGCTTGTGAGCGTGTGGCTTCTCGCTGCCGACACCGAACTCCTCCTGCATCCCGACAATGAACCTGCTCTGTTTGCCGCTTGCACCGCTGCCATTGTTGCTATCGCCGCGTTCTTTGTGTACATCGTCCTGAAGACGCTGCAGGTGATTGCGTTTGCCAGAAGGAAATGGGCAGGTGCGGATGTGCGTTGAGGGTACCGGACCGCGGGTTACCGTGTTGCATCTGTGTAGATGTTCAATGGGAACGCGGAGCAGTGGGTTCGACTCATGGATACGCATTCGCATTTTTGGAATGTAGAGAAGATATGTTCTTGATATTATTTGTTTGACTTGCCTGTTTTTTTTTCATCCCTTTCTTTTCTTTTGTTTCTTCATGCAAAAAAAGGAAACCAAACCAAACAGTACAACGCGAGGGCAGGGGGTAGAGGGAAACACATACACACAAAAGAAAAGGTAAAACTGAGGGGAAAACTAGAAAGAGAAGAGGAAATTGACAGGGGGACGGAGGACGGTAGTGTGGGGGATGCTAAAAGTAGTCCCAAGTGAGCTGCAGTTTGGTGCTCTTGCTGTGAACGATGTCCCCGTGTACTGTCGCTTTAGTGTTGTGAACACGGACCCGATGGTTTCTTTGTCGGTGCAATTTACCGCGACGACGGTTCCTGCAGTCATTCGCTTTCAACTGTGGGATGACATGCTGCTTCTCGACGATGATGATATTGACGGCGGTGGCGCACAGAAGGATCGCCAGAAACGGGGGAAATTGTCCCTCTTTTACAGCGCCTTTTTTGAAGGTATCAGCGTTATTGACAGGCTTCTCCTGGGACCGCTAGAGAGCAGGGAGGTGGTGGCAATATTTCACGCGGATCCAGTGCAGTTTTCTACCGTCATGGTGCAGGCACCCCCAGCGATGGTTAGAGGGGTTATTCAACTGACGGCGGCATCATTGCCGTCAGCCGTGACATCTTCGCCTTCGGACACGGACGCCAACAGAAAACACCATCACCAGCACAAAAACAGCAATAGTCATAGTAGTGGCAGCAGCAGCTTTCCCATGTTCAATTCCTCGTTGCATCTTGTGAATGAAAAGAAGGAATGCAATCCGCAAGCAAACAAAATTAGTCCCCACTCCACCCCAGGAGGTGCGAGTAAAACAGAAATGAGTAGCCATGGAGATACAGCTGTGAATGAAAGCAGAACGAAGAAGAGCGATGCGGGTGGGCGGCATGACCCGCAGACTTCTTCGTTGTCACTTCTTTTTTCCCGGTCCCCCACAGTGGCGGCCGTGCGATCCGAGACTGTCACACTCCCATTTACTGCAAGCGTCTTTCTTTCTTTGCTCACTGTGTCGAGATCGGAGCTGCGGACTACAATGGCGCCGGGCAAAACGCACTTGATGGACTTTACCGTCACAAACGCCTCGTCACTGCCGCTTCCCTTTGTGGTACGCTCGCAGACGGTTCCGCAAAAAAACGTGGAGTTTTCCCTTTACGAGGAAGATAAGTTTGAGGAGCCAAAGATTGGTCGCACTCTTTGGCTCGATAGACATGCATCAATGAATTTTACTCTGATGGTACGAACTTCCGCGACTGCTCTGGCCGGCTGCACCACAGGCATGCAGGAATACCGCGCAGTCCTACAGTGTGACAACCTCCGTGACGCCCGTAACTCTGAGCTGGTGTATGTTCACATCAATGTCGTCGCGGCAGAGTCTCAGACAGACCTTGTGAGCGTCACGGATCCGGTGCTTGATTTTGGTGAGGTATACCGTGGGACAAGGGTCATTCGTGAGTTGAACATTTGCAACACGAGTCGTGAGAATGTGACCGTGCGACTGCTTGACTCACGTCCAGATCACTGCGAGGGGGTCTTAAGTCTTGTACGGTCATGCAGCACCAATGGCAATGGCAATGAAAAGAATAACGCCAGTAGGACCAACACGAGCAACAATAGTAGTAATGACAAGAATAAGAATGAGGGGAATAACAGTAATGGTAACGAAAAGAACGACAATGTGGTCACCGTGGATGAGGTATTGATTGTTCCACAGAAGGGGAGTGTACCGGTGGGTGTCATGTACGTTCCCTCCACAGACCAGGAAAATAAGGCGACAT
>NW_001849539.1:154398-155706 GCF_000209065.1 Trypanosoma cruzi
GATGGAGCATGGTGGCGCGAGCTCCGGCTCCATTCGCAAGCTTGAGGAGAAGATTGAAAAACTTGAGCAGAAGTTGAAGATTTACCGCCGCAAGAATAAGTTGGAAAAGGTGGTGGTGGCAATGCGACAAATTGAGTTGCTTCGATGCGCCCTCATGGGGAAAGAGGTTGACCCCAACACGACGTCGACATTGGGAGAGGCTGCTGGAGCTGCTGGTGGTGGTATTGTTGGTCCAAATGAGCTTTCAGAGAGTGAGGATGAAAAGATGCCAGTGAAGCCAAAGGCACGTCAGCTACAACATCCGGAACTGCTTTCTTTACTGCTCTGCGACGGCGTGGCGTTGCCGGAGATGAATGCGTGTGAATCAACTATTATAGTACTTACTCTCACATGTACACGGACGACGGAATGTATACCGCCTGCACAGAGTGGCACCATCACATTTTTGTTGTGCGAAACAAAAGACAAGGAGGCCAATCGCGTCATTCCTGTTGACATTACACTTGTACCTATGGAGGGTGAAGAGGATGGGGAAGCCACCGCCGCATCTACGAGACCCACTGCAGGGTCAAAATTATTCTCTGCCCCATCAACTCTGACAATAGATGGACTTGCTGCAGGGAATTCACCACCGCAGTCTGTAAATGACACATCTTTCTTAGCACCTGGTGCGGAGTTAGCAAATGCATTGTCTCCCTTAAAGATGCCCATCAAATTAGCAACTCCCGTACCAACACCATCTTTCTTCATTGAACCCGGTGAGGGTGTAGTGGCTACCAGTTTTATGCGCTGCCCAATGGCAATTGTTACCCACGCTATTGCATATGAAGCCTGTAAGTTTACCATGTTGTTACGTGCGACCGATGAGACAGCTTTTGTTGTACTGGACCCTGTCCGTTGCTGTGGCAATATTATCAACAGCAATTTGACCAACAATGGAACCAGCACTGTGAGTGGTGGGAATGCTGGGAATAGTAATAATAATACTAGTAGTACTCATGTGAATAATGCCCCTGCTGCTGCTGCAGGAGGAGGAGGAGGAATGGTTTCTTCCACTGCCGTGGTGCCTATAAAGACGTTGGATGCTCATTTCAAGTTTGTTCCACGCAATGGCGTGGTTCGTGCGTCCGAGTCCTTTAGTATTACAGTGGAATGTACCCCAATGAGTGTTGTCCCTCAGCGTTACTTCATACCCGTCAAGAAATTGCAACACCCCTCGGATATCACATATTTTGCACTGGAGATGAATCCCATGGTGGATGAGGATCTCCTGCAAGTGTCACCCAGAAAGATTTTACTACGGGATAT
>NW_001849539.1:155806-157966 GCF_000209065.1 Trypanosoma cruzi
ACTTTTTGAGGACGCGAAGTGTACTATCCCCCTTGTGAGCCCCGTACACCGGGTGTTTTTGCACGAGAAGCTTCGTATTTACGTTCGCTTCCGACCGAGTGAACGTTCATGGCGGCATACAAGTCGGCTTGTGACTGCCGGCATTCTTGTTGAGGCCATTGCTTCTGACATGGGCCGTGAGACACAGGGCTGCTATAGCGTTTTGGCACAGACCACACTGCGTCTTTCAGCGCATGTCGGCAGTGGAGAAGTGCTGCTGCGGGAGAACTTCATTGACCTCGGTGCCGTTCCACCGCACTGCCGCCTCGCACACACGAGTTTCACTCTTAGCAATCCATCGGACCGCTTCGAGGTACGGTTGCGGGTGATGGCGAGTCTAACGCTCACACAGGTGGAGACGCCCGAGGTGAAACTTTCGCCGGGGGCCGAGGTGCAGGTGCCGGTCTCCCTGCAACTTGCCACTCCCGGGCTTCTGCAGGAGTCACTCACAGTGTTTAATTTGAGTTGCAGGCAGAAGCCTCTGCCGATTGGGCTCTCCATACTGCGACTTGATGAGGCGATATCCGCCACGGTTTCAGAGAAGGGAGATGAGCTACAGAAGCAGCAACAGCAAAAAGCAGAGGAACAGTGCGCGGCTAGAAGGCTGAGAGAGGTCCCCATGCAGCCGCATCTCCAAAGTAACGATGAGGCGGTTGTTGTGGTACTTCCCACGGCTGCCGTCGTGCTCGGTGAGGACGCCGTGCTGCGCTTACACGGCCCCGTAACGGCCACCACGATGCATATGACAAATCACAGCACACGGGACATAATCCTTGTTGCGAAGGGCACTGCACCACTTGTACTTGGTCTTCCACGGTCCTCCTCACCTGTGGAGGAGGTGGCGTCACCTTCGACGTTAACATCGCATGTGTACTCACGTGGTCGCGTGCGTTTGGATGCACGTCAGACGCAGGCTGTTACGTGGACACTGACATCACTGCCAAATCTGACAGTGCAACAGATTCAATGCATTCTGCGACACGAGGTACTGACAATTGAGCAAACGGCACAAGTGTACGTGGCGCAGGTTGTTGACGAGGTCGTGGGATTTAACTACAACGCCATGCTTTTTCCCATGAAGCGATCGTTGCCAGCCGTGGGACAGTGTGTGCTACTGCCGAGGTTTTGTCTCACATTTGCGATGAGTGAGGGGCGTGTGGAGACACCGCTCATTGATCTTGGCGTTGTGAGCATTGGAAGGAGCAACTCCACCAGTGATACCGACACTACCGCTCCAAACGAGGGGGATACGGACCACCACCATCACCACTCAGGGCACGGAACACCAAAAAGAGCCAGAAACAGCGCCGCCGCCGCCGCTGCTGCCGCCACCACCACCACCGTGAATTCCAATCCCGCGCGGTGGAAATTCTGCGGTCATCGTGGCAGCGGCACACAAGTGGTTATACATTTGACAAATCTTTCACCCATCCTGCCGCTATGTCTTAGCATTGAGTGCGAGCCAACAGTGCGCTTTGCCAGCAATCATATTGTCGTGCCACCACTGCAGACCCACTCGGTGGAGGCGTTCCTCGTGGTGAAACTCATTCGGACCCAGGGACCATTTCGCTTTGCTGTTTATTTTGTGAATGAGCTCAACCCCGAGAATGACATGGTTGCGTATGTGACAGGACAGTACTATTGGAAGGCGTTTGACCTTTCTTGTGATGGGGTGATGAATGTCGCACAGGAATCCCTTTCTATGGAGGCATTGCGTGTGACGGAGACCTCTACCACCACCGATATTCTCTCCGAGAGTAAAATTGTCATGACGGCGGTTGAGCCGAATGTTGAGGTGGTTCTGGGCGTGACTGAGAACCCCAAACTGGAGGGGCTTATTCAGCTGCAGGTGTTACAGTACGACGCCGCAGCGCCGCTGCAGAAAATTGTTTTTGGGCAAACGAAACACGCTTCGGCGAACAAGGCCGGTTCCCTACCTCCCCTTGTCCTCAACAACATCAACAAAATGACCAGTACTAACATCAACAACAACAGTTTTGGTGGTCCGGGCGTAGTGAGTACGACGGACGCCGGGGTGATCTCCAGCACGCCATTTTCAGCCGCTGCCATTGCGGCAGCAGCATCGGCTGTTAATTCCATACAGGCGGTGGGAGTGGTATG
>NW_001849539.1:158066-161903 GCF_000209065.1 Trypanosoma cruzi
CAGGCGGTGGGAGTGGTATGGGCGGCAACACGAACAATGGCTTGAACAATGCTTCCATTGGTGGGGCCTCCAGCGCTAACACTATGAATACTTCTTTGGTTACCGCCGTCACGAATTCTTCTCCTTCTCCGGCTGCAGCTGCAGCTGGGACGGCTGCTTCCGCTGTTGCGTCTGTGCCTGCGCTAACGAAGGCTGATGAACTTGTGATGGGGGTGCCTTCCCGGCAGAAGGAGCAGCACCCCTTTCGGTTGCGCTGTCTGCTGATGAGGGAGGACTTTGCTGCCCTGTCCGCCGCCTTCTATGGGCAACGCAAGATAAAAAATGCAGACGTCATTCGTGAGCGACAGGCCTTGACATTTGAAAAGCTCGCTGACCTGGAGCGGCGGCGGGTCACAGGGTCCCCCAGCATGTGGCTTGGCACATTACGGTTTTCCAACTCATTGACCGGGGCGGATGAGGAGGTGCAGGTGTTCAGCACATTAGGCGCATTTCAGACATTTACCGTTCCTTTGAGAATCACACTGACACCGCAAACCGCATCGACGGTGTCTGCGGCAGCTCCAACAAGAATAGGAGGAGAGGGAGGGGCTGAGACGAACCGGATGCATTATGGGGCAGAGACTGTGTACACGGGCGAGTTGGTTGTATCCAACCCATGTTCGCAACACACTGTGGTACTCTCCATCACACCCCTGCGGGACAAGGCATATCAGGACACTGTGGCTGTCTC
Organism: Trypanosoma cruzi; assembly: GCF_000209065.1. Taxonomy (NCBI): domain Eukaryota; phylum Euglenozoa; class Kinetoplastea; order Trypanosomatida; family Trypanosomatidae; genus Trypanosoma; species Trypanosoma cruzi. The sequence continues at coordinate 158,797 of NW_001849539.1, forward strand.
CTGCATTCAACTCCAAGAGATGCCGACGCCGCAAAGCGAAGGGTTGAAATTGCCGAGTACGCCGCGTGGCAACATATCCATGACAGTGGAGAAGAGGCACACAGTCACAAATGCTGCCGATCCCACGGCCGGTTTTTTTTTTCCGCCGCCTCCTCGTACCACCACTGCGACAACTGCAGCAGCCACGGTTCTTACATCAGAGGTACCGAACACGGACGAGACGACAACAACGCTTCTGTCGATTTTGCCGCAGTCAGTGCAACGTGTACGGGTATTGATGCGTGTGGATGCAAGCCGACATCAGCCAAATGTGGAGCAGGCTGTGGCGCTTGTACTATTCGATGAAAGTGTTCCATGTAGTGTGGCGAAAGTACGCATTGTTCTTGCCCCACTAGATGAGATGGCACAACAACAACATAAACAGGAGCAACTCTTTTTACAAACATCAGGATCACGTGTAGAGGCCAGGGGGGCTGCTGCTGGTTCTGCTGATGCTGGTGGCTGTGAAGGTCTTCTGGAGGGTACTGTGGGTGTTGATAGGTCGACGATGACCACCACCACCGCTATGAGGAGGGCATCGCCAACCAGGACGGCCACAACTTCTGGTATGGGGAATATTAATGCCGCTGGTGGAATTGCAGCGTCAGGGCATGCCTATTGGGCGTCATCATCTTCATCATCGTCATATTTGTGTGTGCTCAGTTTACATGGCGATTGCCAGGCTGTAGCTGGATGCCAGGGGACGTACACATGCCGTTTTACTTACGCAAAGGATTCACCCCCGCCGATAGGTATTACCATCCGTAATAACCTCAGTGATACGGTGGTGGATTACAGCGTTACCATTTTTTCGCAAGGGCCACAACCTTGGTTACTTCTACCTAGTGCCACGGCAGTACTCGAACCAGGGAAGGCCCAACCATTGCGTCTGAACATCCTCTCAACAGGGGCGGGCTCGTTCAGTGGATATGTGGGTATTAGCACCAGTGCTGCTCCAGGGGAGATGCTGTTGCTGCAGCTTACAGCCGAGGTGTTTCTGCCTACAGCGGGAGAGGGTCTCTTTGAGATAGTTGCGCCCAATGGCCAGCGGATGTCTACAAACGCCGAGCGTAGCGTATTTATTGGTCGTCTTTTTGGAGCAGGCACGCACCGCGCATATGTGGCGCTTGAGATTGTGAACCGCGCGACTATTCCACTTGAGTTTCCTGTATCCGTCGTGAAACCATTCCGCATGGAGTTCAATAACACTCCAGATGAAGGGGATGATCTCAGCTCCGCCACGACTACTAGCACCAATACGACTGCCGCCACTGCCAACGCCAAGACGAATGCCGGCGGTATACTCAATAGTGGCATTGGACGGACCTCATCCCAGGATGTGGAGGGAGCAGAAGATGATGATGGCAAACAACAAATTGGTGTTGATGCTCGCCCGGAGTGTGATGTGCGGTTGCTGGTTTGCCATTTACACAACGTTCCGGAGATGCGAGGGCAACGACGTTTTGTCGTGGATCCCAAGTCGCGTGTGAATGTGTCATTCCTCCTCATATGTGACCGACTGTCACTTCCAAGTGGTGTCACCGTGTCGGGGGAGGCGGAGGTGGTTTTGAAGTGCAAGCAGGCCCGCGATGCACGGTTTGTCTTAAAGGCACGTTTTCAAGTTTGCGGATCTTCAATGGTGTCGCCGAGACAACTATTTTTTGCGGCAGCGGAGGATTACACTGTGACAATTCCCGTGAAGAACCTCCGCTCGCGCGAGATCCGTGTCACATTCCGCACGGCATCCCCTATCCTTGACGTGCTGCCGGGGCAAGGCAGAGAAAAGGACGGGAACGGTAAGGAGGAAATGGAGGTGGACGGACAGCCGCAACCGCAGCCGCAGCCGGGGGAAAACCATACAAACCTTTTCGTTATTCCAGGAGGTGGGTCCGCGACGGTTCGTGTGCGACTAGACGTTGCTCGTGTGGCCGCCATGTTGTCGTGGGGCGCATCTGGCGACATGGCCGCTGCCCTCCCTGTGCTCTACGATCACGGTCTGCTGCTTAATGCCCAGAACCCCAGTGAACGTTTGCGAGTAGAGTTGTGTTACGTGCCGCCCAATGCTTTTCTGCCGGCCACACCCTTTTCTATTGCTGTTGCCGCCGCTGCGCAGCCGATCGCGAAGTCCCTGAAAGTCGGCCGTCGGCAGATCAGTGAGCAGAGGCTTTTTAACTTTGTGCGGTCCTTCTGGCGGGTGCTGTTGGAGGCCGCGGATGCGTTTCTGCCGGAGTTCCAGTACTACACGGCCCAGCGGGGAATCGAGGCCACCGACGCCACACGTGAGGCAACGTCTCATATCATCAGTGCCACTGCCGGTGCAAATTCCAACAGCACCTCCATCGTCAATACGAGCAGCAGCAATCATCATAATCATAGTAACAATCAAGTGAGCCACACCACGGCTGGTGCAATTGCACATTACCGGCCAGCGCTGTGTTCCCTGCTTGTGGATCTCACCTGGTTGGTCGAGGAGCTGGTGCATTACTCCGTCTTGCTGAGTAATTCACGTCCAATTGAGGCGTACGGCGTTTTTCTCACGGCGGCTGTCACAAATCACCCGCTGATGCGTGCATGGCGGCGGCACAAGGCGAATCTACCAAATACACGCACTTTCGCCATCTTTGGGCAGTACTGGGAGACCATCGACGCGCTACCGTGTCTGACGCCATCCTCCGACTAACACAATACCTGCTTTCTTTTGCATACACGCAGTCAATCGCTATTTAAATGAAACCCCATATTATTATTATTATTATTATTATTATTATTTAGATGATGATGATGACGGCTGTTTTTTGATTGTGATGAGAGACTTTGATGAGGAAAAAGGAAAAGAGGAATGAAGGATGCTCGCGTTTATCCATCACTTCTCCAAATAGCGGGGGCAGCAGAACATTTGAAGCTGAAGTTGGGAAGATTGGAATAGGGTGACGTCTCGGTTGATAATATTGACAATGATGGCATGTATACAGGTACAATGTGTGTAGGTGTGTATGTGTGTATGTATTTTTTTTTCTTTATTTTCTTTGTTCTTCCCGCCTTTCTCCTCTCCCCCGTCCCTCAGCACA
>NW_001849539.1:162003-163986 GCF_000209065.1 Trypanosoma cruzi
GCTACACACAAAAACGAGAAGAAGCAGGCAGCAAAAAAAGGGGGAGGAGGGGAGGGAAACGGCGCACAAGCCCGCACAAACGCAAAAGAAATGTACGTGCAGATGGTGCTCGTTGCCCTTTGCATCACGTCCGCAATTTTCCCCAGCCAAGTGGATGCAGATACGCCCTTTGAAACAGAGAGCGGAAAAAAGCGTAGCCGTAACCGATCCATGTCGGGCCCTCCTTTCGTACTACCAAATTTGGACAACACGTTCAACGACCCTTCGCTTGTCTTTATGACGGAGGAAATGGAACTGCCACCGGATATAAAAAGAACGAGAAGGCGCACAAGAGCTCGACGCCCCTACCCTCCAAGCAGAAGACGAGGCCCGCCTGTCCCGCATCCATTTAGTACATTTTCTGTGACGGTGACGCCTAGCCGGACGGCTTTGCCCAGTGAGACGAATTCCAGGACGGTGACGCCTAGCCAGACGGCTGTGCCCAGTGAGACGACTTCCAGGACGGTGACGCCTAGCCAGACGGCTGTGCCCGATAAGACGACTTCCAGGACGGTGACGCCTAGCCAGACGGCTGTGCCCAGTGAGACGAATTCCAGGACGGTGACGCCTAGCCAGACGGCTGTGCCCGATAAGACGACTTCCAGGAAGGTGACGCCTAGCCAGACGGCTGTGCCTGATAAGACGACTTCCAGGACGGTGACGCCTAGCCAGACGGCTGTGCCCGATAAGACGACTTCCAGGAAGGTGACGCCTAGCCAGACGGCTGTGCCCGATAAGACGACTTCCGGGAAGGTGACGCCTAGCCAGACGGCTGTGCCCGATAAGACGACTTCCAGGAAGGTGACACCTCCTGTTTTGCCAACCTCAACGGCTTTTCGAACTGCCTCTTTAACTTTGTCTCCGTCTAGTAGTTCTTTGATTTTGTTTTGTCCGGAAAACGTGTCGCTGGTGCCATGGCCGTCAGTTCAGGTTGGGGTTGTTAATGTTCGTGAGGGTTTTCGATTGCTTGGAACGCTTGGTGGCCAATGGAAGTTGCTGCCTTGGGAGTGGGGTCCACCCAAGCTTGGGAATGAGCAGGTTATTTTGAACGCAAGTATACTGAACGTTTTTTGTCGTGAGCGGAGGTTGGGCAGGATGAGCCGAAGAGGTTGCACCCATTTTCTCTCGTCGATTCGGAGTGGCGTGCAAATAATGCGGGATGAGCTGGGGCTTTTTCAGCTTAGTTTTTCACCTATTAAAGATTTTTATATTAACGTGAATGAGGCCATTGAGTTTTCGGCACCAGTGGACGAGGTTTTGGGCTGCCGCATGCCGCCGCCTTCGCTGTCGGATCATGCGCAACGGTATTATTTGCTGCGTGGTGGGGAAAGAAAGGTTCCATTGTACCCGCTCATATCTGTTGCTGTGTCATCTGTAACGCAACCCGTGTATGCAGGCGGCACAGGTGAGGCTGGCAGAGTTACCGCAATGTTCTCGCTGCTGGGCGCACCCTTTGGTGTACCGGGTATCAACTACGTGACAGTGTTAAGTATGATGCACTGCACGCCTGATGCAACTCGTCGTGCGTTGGGATATTATCGCAGCATTTCTGTGGCGACGATCGAGGACTCTTTCTACGGTGTGATGATAGGCAACCTCATTATTATCGGTGGCGTGCTGTTGGTGCATTTTTTGGTGATTCTGTCGTTGAAGTGGAAAGGCAAAGGTTCATGGACGAGGACGGCGGAACGCTGCTTTTTTCCTGGCATTCCGTTGCTTTTTCTTGTGAATCTATTTGTGGGGACCTCCTTTGCGTCAATGCAGGGGCTTTCATCCAAGGTAGGGTTCACGTTGGTGCTGAGCATCGTCATGCTTCTGCTGTTTGTCGGCGGCCTCATTGTGGTCCTTTGTGTGTCGATGGCGAAGGCACGATTGACATTTTATCCCATTCTGTCTTTGGAGGGCACGACTCTGCTGAGCAAAACTCGTGTATTTCAATGGTGG
>NW_001849539.1:167316-174304 GCF_000209065.1 Trypanosoma cruzi
CTGCCTAAAATACTGGGACCGTGGCTGCTGACACATACACACATACACATATATAGAGGCATTGAGACATAATTTGCCTCGGTGTGTGGTGCCAACAGGTTTGAAAGGCAGGTAGACGTGAGATAGAGAGAGCAAGAGACATTTTTCTCTCTTTATCTCTCTTTGTCTGTGTGTCTGTGTGTGTGTGTGTGTGTGTCTGTAAATATTTTATATCTTTTATTGTTATTAGTATTATCACTATTGTTACTAGTACTATTACTACTACTACTACTTGCTATCAATATTACTATTACTGCTACCACGGTTAAGGCTGTTATTATTTGTGTACGTTGGAAGTATAGTACGCGGGATCGGCGTTGGGTTTGGTGTAGGCAGCCGACCACGTAACCAAACGTCTGCAAATCGTTGCGTAGGCTTTTGTAATATATATATATATATTATATTGTATATATATATAATATATACGCGTTCCCATGGGCGACACGGCTATTGCCTGTCTAAATCAACAACAGGACCTCGTTTCCCCAAAACAACGGGATCCGCGGGAGGCGAAAGGCAAAATGGTGACTGGTACCCGAAAGGATGTGAGGGAGGCCAGAGACGTATCCGTCGAGGATGGCCAGGGGTCGGCGCTGTTGCGGCCGGGAGCGGAAGCGCCTTCACGGAACGCAACTGTTGCGGCTGTGAGGTGTGATGTCATGGCATTACCACAGCGTGCGGCGGGGGCGATGATGTTGGTGAAAAAGGCGCAGGCATTGACCACAGCGCCGGTGGAGTGTACCGTGTCGGGGCTATTGAGTGAGATGTTGTCTTCGCCCAAATTGGGTTTTGCAGCTGTCAGCGATGAACACAAAGACATTCAGAGTGGGGATGGCGAGGGGAATGTGAACCGTCATGTGAATGTTAGGAGAAATGGTGAAAACGGCTTTACCACCACGTCGGCGGTGGATGATCACTTCTGCCGCAGCAATGTCTACGGGGACGACAGCAAAAACTCTAGCAGCAACGGGTATGTCAGTAGTCATCCTCAAAGGGAAGGTGTTGGCTGCTGCGGCGATGGCGGTGATGCCGTCAATGTTGCGTCGCCGTACTCATTCTCACTGCAGTCCCTGCCACAATTCTCTCCACAGGTGGATGGTGATAGCAATAGCAGCAGGTTCAGCAGAAGCGGCAATGGCGACATTCTTACTAGCGGTACAAGCGCGAATAATTACGGTGATGTTAAGATTCCGATGAATTCTCTTGGCATCCTGTCAAATGGGACATCGAAACAAGAGGAATTTTTAGGGCAAGGGCCGCGCTCGCAGCGCAAGGCAACAGACACAATAACGCGTCGTGGTCACGAGGGTGATTCCCACCGGCCGGCTGCGAGTCCCACGTGGATGGAGACGGGATTGTCGTCGGGGCAGAAAGAACCCGTGTCGGGTGTTGCGGCCACGGCAAGGCAGGATGCGAGGATTTCGCCGAAGAAGCATACGACATCGACAGGCGGGCGGCCCTGTGAAGAGGGGACAAAATATCTGAAGCATTCACCGCCGCTTCTTATCGCAGCGGAGTTGACGGTGCCGCCTTGCATGCACACCGCTTCCGCGACCCCCACGGACGACGCCGAGCAAGCGAAGGGAACATTGGGTCTAGAAACACATCTCTTCGGTGAGACGAATGAGGAGACGATTTCCATGAATAGTTTAACGGCGCTCCCGATTTACGCACCCTCGGCCGCGCCGTTGAGTCCATGGCTCACCAGTGCGGCGGAAGCTAGTGCCCATTCGCGACCGTTCTCTTCCTCCGCTGCACCTCTGCCGAGACGTCCGACATTGCCCAGAAGCAGCGGCCGTGGTGTTCAGCAAAGTCCGTTGCGATTCAAGCGAGTTTTCTCCCCGGAGGTTCTTTTTGCCACGGAGGATAGTTCCCAGGGAACCATTTTAGGCTCCTTTCATCAACGGGATGTGGAAGGGGGGCAGCCCCCTCAGCGCAGGATGTCGTTGTCGCCATCGTACACTCCACAGAATGACAACCCGCAGCGACACGAAGATAAATGCTCGTCGGGAAGTACGAGTCCCACCGCTGACTCTGTAAACCGGTCCCACGATGGAAATGAAGTAGGATTTCGTGAGAACTCCTTTGCTTGTGGAGACTCCCGTAGGCGTACATCTGTAGGCGATACGGATGGCGTTTATGAATCCCCCGTGATGGTTTGTCTCCGTGAGGAGAGCACATACGATTTGAGTGAAGCGGAGGGTGATCATGTGAGAGGAGGTGCAACTGATGGCAAAGACATCGAGGCTGGACAGCAATGGCTGCAGATACCAGTCCTGTTTTATCTGGTCTTCAACCTTATCAAACTGCATGAGGCAGGGGAATATAGAACGCAGCGGGAAAGGGAGAGGGAGTTGTCTGAAATAATTGACGACTCATCTACACCGTTGGTTGCGCGGCGATCCTCCGTGACTTTAAGTGCCTCGTTGCAAGACGTTTACACCCAACTCTCGCACACGCTCTTAGAGGTAAGTGGTGTGCTCCTGCAGCCACGTCTCACTGTTTGGTCTGACGCCATCCTTCGAGAGTCCGTTGCAGAGGTTCTGGAGGGCTGGAAAAAGGGCGGACCCCACAGTCAAGAATTTGAGAGTGCGTCCTTTCGCCTGCTAAGGGTCGTATCGGCGGATCGGTGCGGAAAAGTCAGACCGACCGTACTCTATCGCGTCTGGGAATTTATTGGCGCGCGTGAGCATTGTCGACATGTCGTTATCGGTATTTTTATTACCGTATTTATTTTACTTGCGTCTCTTTTGTCAATTGCCTGCCTTGGAGGTGATCAAACCGTCGCACGTGCCGTTTTGGTGGCATGGACACTCATCATTGTGTTGCTCTCCGCGGGTGTGTGTTTATTATTAGTCGATCACAATGCCGTGGCGGAGGAGGTTCGGGATTTTTACTTTTCACAACTGCTGAGCCGTGTGGCTGCGGCGATGCGTGATGTCGATGGGAGCCGTGACGACGACACCAATCCCAACGCTAGGGACATTAGTTTTATGGGCTTTGGGGCCCAAGGCTCTCGGTTTCATGAGAATGGATGGAATTTTGGAGGACCAGGCATTAAGGGAAATGGGATGGATGAGGATGCGTTCGGTAGGCACAACGGCATAGGCAGCCTTGGCACAGCCTCTTCACGGGGCGGTCAGGGCTCTTCGAATCGACATCCTTTCATGATATCCACTGCGGTAGGCACCAGCCGCCCCGAGATTCGAGCCGTTCAGTCATTTCGAGGTAACGTGGAGAAAGACGAGGATTGCGTTGTAAGAAACGAGGCACATGGCGACGGATCAGCATGGGATGGATGCTGGGAATGGGGAGAAGGCATTCATCATCCGCAGCCTCATGAGTGGCATGATCCGCATGGGGAGAATCCGCAGTTTGAGGATCGCCTCTACGACGTCCCCTCTTCCCCTCAGGAGGAGGCGATGCTGAAAGAAGATCGCTACAACTCACTTCTCATGAGTCGCGTCAACTTTGAGCAGACGCAGTTCGCAGAGGAGCAAATGAAGGAGCTGCTGCTGCAAAAACGCCTTGGCGTAGGCTCTCAGGACACTCCGCGTCCAAACGTGGAAGATGCAGGAAAGTCTCCAGTGCCGTCTGATGTGGCGATTGCGGCGCTCCCAGGCGGGACGCATGAGTCTTCCTCTGGGGGCTCCTACGGTTTTGTTTCGCTCCCTGTCAACTCCATTACTTCTGCTTCTGCTTCTGCTTCTGGTGGTGGTGGTGGTTCCAATGGGAGCGTTTCGCCAAAATCTCGTTCCATCGTGCCCGTTCCCACGCGGATGACGCGGGATAATCTTGTGAACAGCGGTCTCGATGCAATTGCCATCACGGCTCTTGTGTACTGCCGCGGCCATGCCGTTACGGAAAATATCTTTAGTAAACTGTGGAACCGCAATTTTCTTATTCTTCAGCGCACGAGCCTTGAGGCTTTGGATGCAGCCTTCCATCGTGGTTCAGAGAGGTTCAAGGTGTTTCTGTTGCATGCACCGGATTTAGATGCGGGGCAGCTTCAAATTGCACTCTCATGGTTGCGGCAGGAACGGCGCTCCGTCTTTTTCTTTGCATCTGCCCTCGGTACAATGGCACAGGAGGTGCCCTACGCATTTCGTCTTGAGCTTCCGCTCACAACACGGGATGTGGAGAATCTTCTGCTCTCTGGCATTGGTGTCGACGAGGAGATGAATAATGTGAGTATCTTTCGCTCGTCCAAGAAGTTTAAAGTGCCACCGTATACACTGGGCAGACGCCTGGGATGTGGTGCATACAGCAACGTGTTTGAGGTTGAGATGGAACTGACAGGCGCGCATTGTGCCGTGAAACGTATTTATTTGCGTGGAGATCGCGAGGCGGAGGCAGATGAGGCGGATAGTCAACTGAAGGAGATTGCAAGGGAGGTGGGAATCATGAGCTCACTGAGTCACCCAAACATTGTGCAGTACCTCTTCTGCGAGAGGGATGACAACTGTGTCTCGATATTTATGGAGTTATGCTCCGGTGGGTCATTAAGTGAACTCATTGCGAGTGGCGGCCTGCAACACGCGGATGAAATCAAACGTGTTCTGCGTGATGTCATCAGTGCCGTGGCGTATCTTCATGGCAAGCACATTGTGCACCGTGACCTCAAGCCGGAGAATGTCCTCTTCCGTTTGGGCCGCGCCAAAGTGAGTGACTTTGGGACGGCCGTATTTAAGCGCGGTGGGTTGACAAATGTGAAGGGGACATTCGCATACATGGCGCCGGAGGTGTTGCTTGGGGAGAAATACGGCAAGGCCTGCGACGTGTGGTCGTTTGGCTGTATTGCGGCAGATGCGCTCTCTGTCCCGCTCGGCCACAGGTCTCTTGGTCTGCCGGAGATGTGCGATCACTACCGACGCATGTCCCTTGACGAGACACTTGAATTTGACTGTGATGAACCCACCGTGCGGGAGTTCCTGCAGCGTTGCCTGCGGCGGGACCCAAAGAAGCGGTCCTCCGTGGAGGAGCTTCTCGCCCACCCAATGCTGCGGGAGGAAGACGACACGGCGGTGCAGCAGTGGCTCACGATGTCCGCAGAGCGGCAGCGGACACAACAGGTAGAGGAATTGACAAAAAGCTCGAATTTCACCCGCACGAAAATTCGGACGAGGTCGACGAGTGCCATTTCCCTGCGGTCGGCGGATGTGCTAGGCGCACATTACTCGCCGTATCAGACCCCACTCAGCCCTTCCTTTTTTTAGCGGGGACCGCAGCCACGGCTATTCCCTTCCGTCCCTCTCCTCCTTTTTTTTTCTTAGTGCATGTGTGCATTTATTATCAATTTTTTTTTTCTTATCTTTCCCCTTCACGGAAGGGCCCTAGCGGAGTGCGGAAACGACGGACGCACGCGGTGGGGATTGGAGGAGGAGGAGGAGGTTTCACTCATGTGAGAAGAATAAACAGAACGAAAAGCAGGTGCGGGGTGGGTGGGGAGGAGAAGTGTATTTATTTATCTTCCTACATAAAAACGCACGCACATACATGCATGCATTTATTGTACGAAAATGCGGGTGTGGAAGGCAGATTTGAAAAAAAAAAAAAAAAACAAAACAAAACAAACAAAAGGAGTAACTTAGAGTGAGCGAGTGAGTGGATGTGTATGAGGGCGGGGGGAGAATACCTGCTGTGGCTAAATGAATGTGTACAAGAATAGGTGATTTCTTTGTTTCTTTTTTTTTTCCCTTTCCATTGTCCTAGCCTTATTATTATTATTATTATTGTTTTTGTTTGCCTGTTTTTTTTTATAGTTCTGCTCAATGCGTGTGTGGGTGCTTTTGTGTGTGTTTGTGTGTCATTGTTGCTGTGGTCCACTTTCTTTTTTTTTTTTTGACCTCTCACATCCATGAGGTTTTGCTTTGAAGGAGAGGTCCCTGGCGCGGCTGTGGCAGGAGGGTGGAGTTTGCCGGCGATGGGGTCCCCTCTCGAAATGAAAGCGGCGGCCTGGCGCAGCTCGACGCAGACGACGCCTCAGACATCACCGCAGCAGCAGCGGCGGCGGCGGCTACCACAACAGCAACAGGGGACACCGGACATGGAGGGATTGTTTTCGCTCTCGTCGGAGATCCGTGAACGAGGGAAGGGCCTACGGTTCGCGCCAACAACGTTGGGGACGCAGCGGAGGTTGACTAATTCAATGAAACCGGCAGCAGAAACAACAACAACAGCAACGACAACCACAGCCGCACCGTCGGTTTCATCCACCGCCGCGGTGCCGTCGCGGTCGACGCCTCATTTTCTTCCACTGCATGACCGGCCGGCATTCCTCGCCGAATTGCTTCACCGCACGGTCTTCGTGTATGGCCTTCACACCGTGGAGGAGTGTCGTGCGCTGCTGCAGCTCCTGCAGGCAAAATGCGGCCCTATTGCCGGCGCCTTTCGTACCGCCAACCACACACGCGACGGGAATGACACATCGTCGTGGTCCTACGACGCTGTTGCTGGTGGCGGCGGCGGGTGCGTGGTCATTTGTGTGGCCTTCTACCGCGCCGACAGTGCCTGCATGGCGCTGCGCCTTGACAACACCGCCCAAGTCTTTCAGAAGCGTTTTGTGGTGGAGAGCGCCACCCAATTCCAGCATCTTTCGAGAAGTTATGCATCCATGCCGGTGTCCTCCGCCAATTCCATGCGTGCCAGCGCGGAGTCGCCGCAGCACGAGCGGCTGTGGCTGCTTCTTTTCTCAACGACCGTCGGGGCGGCAAAGATTGACTGGCGGGCGGCCGCCGCCGCTGTGGGGCGTGGCGAAGCACTGCTGTTGACATCTACCCTGTTCCCCGCGAGGCTCGATAAAGGTGTTGATGATACTAAAGCCAGTCTGGGGTTTCTCACCAATCGCGATACCGCGAGTGCGAGTCGATATCGCACGCATCTCGGTTTCAAACCCACCGCGGCTGGGAGGGACGCTGAAGTCGGCAGCAGCAGCAGCAGCGGTGGTGGC
>NW_001849539.1:174404-179727 GCF_000209065.1 Trypanosoma cruzi
TTGATCTCGCGATGAACCCGACGGGATCCTCAATGTCCACAACTCCAACAACACCTGCGGCATCCGCCATGCCATCCACCACAGCCGCTGCAACGCTAGACACCACTGGGTGCGCCGCAGACGCTCTTGGTCGCTCCAACACATTGCAGCAGCAGTACTACACCACGCGTTACGAGTCTTCAAATATTCCGTTCTTCTCATTGTTGTCACGACTCTCGTCATTGGTGATGAATCGCATGAATCACGGCAGTTCAGGCGGGTTGTCTGGAACAGGAACCCCGTACAGTGAGGCGTACCTCCCCGCTCCACTTCGTCAACGCGTGGACCGCGCAGAAGGTCGATACCACGATACGACCTCTGCTTCTGGAGCATCCACCGGCAAAAGGACAGCTGCACCAGGCGGGGTGGGCGAAACGGGTGATACGTTCGGTTCTGGCGAGCATGCCGCAGGGGTGACGTACATTCCACGTATGAGATCCATCGGCGACTATTTCATCGCCACCCTGCCGTTTGCCGCCCCATTACTCACGCCGCTTTTCCGTGCCAGTGCCGATGACAGGCACCTGACCGCGGGCGGTGTGAATGATGGTGTCGGTATTGGTGGGGCTTATGGTGGCGACGGTAACGATAACATCGACACCGTGGGGGAGCTGCTGAGTGGCGGGGGCACTGGACGTTACGAGGGACACTCGCTCCACACCACAGGGTTTGCGTCGCTACGACAGAAGCGCCCTCGTTACATGGATGATGGTGAGGTTGATGGGAGGAGTTTACGTGGCATGGGTGGTGGGTTCACATCGCTTCAGCCGGAAATGTTGACAGCCTCGTTCCCGTCCACCGCAGCCGCCTCCGCTGCCACGAGTAGGCGGCTCATTTCGTTTGTGCCCGCAGCGGCAAGGCAAAACACCCCGCACGGCCTCGGTGGGGAGGCGGGTGTGGGCGCCCCGTCAACATCTTCTGCCAGCACCACCTCCTCGATGTTGCCATTTGCCAACATCCACTCGGCGGCTAGCAATGACGCCGTGCGGGCGTATGTGACAGAACGCGTTCGCCTTCGATCTCTTCCACCTCGAGGCGTTGATGGCGTCCCACCACCACCACCACCAGCACCATTCTCGTCGTCGTCGCTGTCGGCAACAATAACGAAAAGAGCGCAGGGAGCATCACACGAGGCACGACCAGCGCCCAGTTCTGCCTTGCAGGAGCCGGCATCCTCCTTTGAATTGAGCCGTTTGTTCCGCCATGCCCGTTCATTCTACGAGCGTTTCCGGTGATTTCCTAAGGAGTGGACGAATATGATATGATAACGGTGTGGGTGGAATGACTCGAGTTCTCAAGAATACTTTATATATATATATATATATGTCTTGTTGTTTTCCCGCTGCCACTGCCCATGTTTATATATGTGCACATTGCAGTAAGAGGATAAGGGCGGAAGAGACAACAAACACACGAAACGAAGAAGTACGAAAGAAAAAGAAAGAAATAAATAAAGAAAAAAAGAAAGAGAGAGAGAAGGAGACAAGTAAAGAAAAAGAAAAAGAAAAAAGACACAAACACGCACACGTTCGCACAATTGAGTCCAGAGTAACAGAGAATTATCAGACGAATAGACACACGGGAGGATGGAAAGAAAAAGAACAGGAAGTGTATTTGTATAAACATGGAGGCAAAGGGGGAGGCAAAGGGGGTTACATCGTAGATTGTTTTATTTGCATTGCATGTAGTCAATTTATACACATCGGTGTAAATATTGTAACGGTACCTGTTGGGTGCAATGTAAATGTAAATCTATATATATATATATATATGCATGTGATGCTGTCACAGAGGGAGCGGAGGGAAACGTCTTCCCCACTTTGTGTGTGGCACAGGACACATCCTTCCCCATTCCCCTCCCTCCTTTTCCTCACCCCACGACAAACTTCATAAAAATTCCCGACAATAAGAAGCGCAGGAATCATCACCCCCTTCTTTTTATCGTACCCACTGTGGCAGGACCGACTGCTGTGGTTTATTGTGAAGAGACATCTTCTCTTTTTTGTATGTATGTATTTTTCTTGTGTGATGCATTTGTCCAGTTCTTTTCTTTTTCCCCTCCTTCTCTTTCTCTCTCTGTGTGTGTGTGTGTGTGTGGACCCGTAATTCTCGCATGCATCTTTGGGCCATCACACACATGTATATTATATTATATATACATATATTTTATATCCAACGCTTAGAATAATAGTAGTAATCATCATCATCAGGAGAATAACAATAATAATAAAACAAACAAAACAAAAAAGGAAAAAAGGGAAATGCCCAACGTCATTGTAAACTGCACGTTTAACCCACCGCTGTTCTCCATCACTGGCACGCAGTTGCGCCAGGAGACCCTCGACAGCCTTGAAAAGGCCCTCCCACAATGCACAACGACGAGCCAAAACAGCATGGGCGCTGCGAATGGCAACGCACCAAAGTTTATGCTCGTCAACAGTCAGCCGAACACGTGGCGCATGCCGATTGGGCAGCACTATTGCGATCAGCGCGGTCGTTGCGTTGTCTTCTCGACGATTATCAGCACCCTTCAAACGGAGGGGTGGGCGCTGCGCACCACGGACTCCCACGAGTCGGACAACGGGAAGGACATCACACGCCTCTTCTTCTGGCGCTCCGGCTAAGAAGAAGAAGAAGAAGAAGGAAGCGGAGGAGGCGGAAAAAAGGGGCCGGGGGGCACACGCAACCTTCCCTCTTTTCTTCTTTTTATCCTCAGAGAAGAAAAGGGACGGCATGCCTTTTTTCCCTTTTTTATTTTTTATTTTCTTTTTAAAACTTTGCATGCACATTCACACAGGCAGGCAGCGGGGGAAAAGAAAACAAAAAAAGAAGAAATGGACCACTGGAGGGGGAAGACGATGGATGTAAATATATCCATAAACATCAATATATATATATATATATATATGCATCTAAAATGTAATGTGTTTGAGGACAACCCCCTCCCCTCAAAAAAAAAAAAAAAAGAAAAAAAAAAGGAGAAAAGAAAAATAAAACACACTGTCTACGGCGGAGGACACACACACACACACACACATAAATCCATGCAATAGTGGTGGATTTCTGCGTTTATATATATGTATATATGTCTTGTGTATGTATATGTATATGTATATGTATGTATCTGATGGTGTTCTTGTTTGGAGAGGGGTGTGTTGCCTTCACTTTTTCTTTTTCTCCTGTCATTTTCATACACTTCTTTTTTTTATATATTTTTTATATTTATTTTAAATTATTATTCCCGTATTTATTTGTAATGAGGGATGTCATGTCGCGTGGGATGACTGGGGAAGATGACATCATTTTCGACGCGGCGGCAATAGAGGCCAAAAAGAAAAAGAAGGAGCCGCGGAATTATTTGACCGACGGCGCATTAGAGAGGATGGAGAGGGGCGAGTCGGTAGCGAGTAGAGCGGGGGAATGCAATGACGACGAGGAGGCGGAGGAGGAGGAGGGGAACGATGGCCGCAGCGATCCGAGGCGTGTGAAGGAAGGCAACAAGTCGCTTTTCTCACGCATTCGACACCGTCTGCAGCCACACCGCTGCGGTGAGAAGGACCCATCCAACACGTTTATTGCTGAAGTGCGTGGCGTCACGCTCCATGCGTCGGTGCCACGCCTGTTGACAGCCGACACGCTGGCGGGGTTATGCATTCAGGAGGCATCCGTCCCTTTCGCCACGGTCTTTTACAGCTCGGAGGGTTTTGTTGTCAAGTACGCCGTCGTACTGCGGCTCAGCGACGGCAGACGATTGGCTGCAGACCGCCGATACAGCGACCTTCTCTCTTTGCACCATGTCATGAAGAAGATACATTTCAACAGCGCCAGACGCTCATTCGTCGGGCATGTCGCACAATCGACATCTGTCCCGCCGTTCCCGCACTTCCCGGGCCGTGGCATCATGCGGGGGAGTAAATATCCGACCATCACGTTTCTTCTGCAGCGGCGACGTGAACTGGACGAGTACTTCCGCGTGTTGACATGTGAATCGCCTGCGGGTGTGCAAGAGTGCCTCACGTCCTTCGCAGCCCGCGAACTGTTGATACGTTTTTGCATGCCCTCTTCAAGGCGGTGTGGAACGGACGACGGGGCGGCGGAGGAGCCTCATGAGGGGGATGCTGGCGACAGGAGGAAAAAGAAGGGCGACAGTCGCAAGGACAAGGGAGGGATGAAAGGGACGCTGCCGATATCAACACATGCAACTTCTTTCTGCCTTCTTGATGATGGGTTTGACTGGGATGCGCTACTGGGATCCGTGAAGGCTACAGGAACATCATCTTTATTATTATTCCCGTCATCATCATCTTTATCGTTAGAACATCGGCAAGCTGCCACCATGAAGCCTAAATGCACATTGAAATCTTCTTCTGCCATGTCTTTTGAGGTCAATGAGGGGGTCCTGCAGATGAACTTGGGTGATTTCTCTGCGTTAAGGCGAGTGCTGGAGCCCCGATTGGAGTGCACAGACAACAATGATAACAACGACAGCAGCGGTACCTGGAGGGAAGATGAGCATCTCGCACATGCAGGAATGATGAGTTTCTTTAATGCCCCTCAACGTGCCTCTGTGTGTAGAAATCCGAGATGGATTCAGGACGCGTACGGCGTACGGAAGTCCACGACGGAGGACCCAAACACGACGATGCTTCCGTGCATGAGCGCCATACCGACACTTCTTTTTGCGACCTCCCACGCAAAGATGTACTTTGACGCCATGAATCCCCACCGACTGCGGGTGGTGGTGGTGTGCAGTGAGGGACATGAGTGCATCACGGAGGTCATGCGTCGCCGTGATGCGTTGGTTGCCTTCTACACAGTTGTCGCAGGCCGCCACAATGTAGACATGTTGCCGTCAGCGGAGGAAGCAGGCTACCTCTTAAGTGGGTACAGAAGGCATAAGCGGTGGGGGCCTCTTCTGCGGATGAAAATGTTGGGGATGAAGAGCCCGCGGTGTCATTTGACGCCTCGCACGTCCTCATCGAAGAACTCATCATCGGCACCGTTGTTGTCGGTTGCGGCGGCACCACTCAGCCTGGCAGCGGAGGCCAAGTGCCACAGGGACGCGGCAGCCGACACGGCCGTCACGATAACCTCCACACGTACCGAAAAGAGAGACGGGGCCGAGGGCGATGAGCCTGCGACGGGGCAGGCGTTGAGTCAAAATTCTCCCTCTCATGATCGCCCTGAGGACACGAAACACAAATGTCCGGAACCTCTTCACACCGAAAGGGACGTCAGTGAGTTGCCTGCTGCCGCTGATGATGATGATGGTAACAATGGGGGT
>NW_001849539.1:179827-183766 GCF_000209065.1 Trypanosoma cruzi
TGGTACATGGGGTGGACGCGGTGGTGCGTGTGCCGTCATGTTCGTCTTCCTCACTGCAGCCACTTCTCTCCGCATCGCCGCCGGTGTTTTCGGAGGAGGACGTCCGGCACGAACCGCCCACCGCGGAGCCGATAGACGGCGTTGACGAACACAAGCAGCAGCAGCAGCCACCACCACCGCTGCACGCCGAAAGTGTCTTCCCCGCAGCAGCAGCAACGACGACGACGCCGGAGATGTCTGCGGCTCCCGCGGGGCATTCAATTGAGGGGCGTACGCATCCACAAAACCCTGTGTGCTGGAATTCGGTGCATTTGGTGGCTGTTGCGGGAGAGGAGGAAAACGTGGAGCCGGCGCCGTACTGCGCATGTACGTGCACGAAATTCTGCCAGCGCTACAGATCTTTACACGAAGTGGAAAATGTTGGCGAAACCCGCCTCGTGACCATCGCTGGGAGCGTGGATGCACACAACGTGAGCCGGCAGGGGGGTGACGATGAGAAGCAAATGGTTCAGTCTACACCAGGTGGCATGGTACTGACCGACATGTACAAGACGGCATGCGGCTACACCATCTACATTCAACCGCCAATGAACCCCTGACATCTTCCGTGTCACCCTTCCCTTCTTTTTTACACACACACACACAGCTGCATGTGCACGTATCGCTTTTTTTTTTTTTTAATGACATCTCATTGGGGTTTTCACGGGCCTCAATGACACAGAAGTCTGTTTTATCGATTCCCCTGCAGCGATAGCAACGCTGGTGACAGGACGGACAGAAAAACTGGGAGGGGGGAAGGGGGGAGGCATCTTTACTCCCATTTCTGAAAAGGGAAACGGAGGAGAGTGAGAGAAAGAAAAAAGAAAGAAAAAAGAAAGAAAGAAAGAAAGAAAAAGCAAAATAACGCAGTCTGCAATCAATGCCGCACGATTGATTTAAGAATGATAATGACGGTGATGGTGTTGGTGTTGGTGTGTCTATGTGAACACATACTTTCTTTTATTGTTCCTCCTCCTTTTCTCTCTGTCTGTCTGTCTGTCTGTCTGTCTGTATGGATGTTGCTGTGAGGCATCTGCTTCAATGGACCTCCCCGCCCTTCCCCTCTTCTTCTAACCGCCCCCCTCGCCCACCTTGCATGCATGCATGGTATAATCAGGAGTGCAAGGAGGAGAATCGGGGTGTGCTGCCGATAACACGAGACAGCGAGAAGGAGTGAAGGGGGAAAAAAAGAAGAACAGAAGGAAAAAAAAAATTAGGGGCATTCGTATCACAAAACTCACAATCATGACGGATGCCGAAGAGAAGGAAAAAAAGGCACCAGAAATAGGGAGTTCAGGGTGTGGGACATGTCATCATGGATCTATGTCACCAAATGTACGACGCATGTACGTGACGTTGCGTGTGGCTGCTGTGCTGTTATGGGTACCGCACTCAATGGCGTTAATGTACGTTGTTGCCACCACCACCACCGCCAACAGCATCTCAACGCTTTTTTACGTGTTAACGTGTAGTCTTTTCATGATTGCCGTCACGTACTACTTTGCGGTTTACAAGCAGTGTGGGGAGTACCTGCTGATTATTTCATGGCTGTTTGGTGTGCTGAGCGAGGAGGCGTGGGTTTTCATGTTTCCCGACACGGTCGCCTTTGCTCAGCGCAGCCGGCCGACGTTTTTGGCGGCCCCCGTTGTGTCAGGTGGAGGAGGGGGAGGAGGAACGATCGTGCATGCAGGCGGGAGTGGTGGTGGTGGTGTTGAGGATCACGACAGCCCACGCCTTCTGTGGATTGCTGTGTCGATGCTGCAGGGTATCGTTGGTGGCATCCTGTGTAAGATGAAAGATATTGACGAGGATCGTTACTACCCCACACATGCCATCGGGGAACGGCTGTATGTTGTGGTGCCATTTTGTACCGGGCAATGGCTAAGTTTTATTCTACAGAATGGCTGGCGTGGTATTGTCGTGGAGAACCTTACGATACTTCTTTCCCTTGCTATGGTGGGTTATTGTGTCATTGGCTACAAATTATTGCAGGAGCACACATCATTGAAGAAAGGTGACTTGATTGGGTTTGTAGAGGAGTTATTAACAACATCTTTTGGCGTTGTGTTTGCGGTAATGTTATTTGGTAGTATTTTTGTGACATTATTGGCAATTCCATTTTTGAAATCACTTTTTTCACTCAACGCACTTGTAAGTTCAGCGGGTATTATATTGGAATATATCGTGTACGAGGTGGCGTAATAAAGGTACACACGTGTTATCTATCTATCTATGTATCTATCTATCTATATATATATATATATATTTTTTTTTTTTTTTTCTTCTGTTGCTCCTTTCCCCTTTTGTGTGTACATGACGTACATGATTTATACCGGAATACCCTGGACAGGAAGACGTGGTATACATTTTATAAACGATACGACGCAGGACGTGTATGTAATGTAATGTAATGTTATGTATGTATGTATATATTACGTGTAAATAATAATAATAATAATTATTTTTTTTTTTGCGTCTTCTTTGATATCTATTATTTATTTATTTATGTTTTTGTTTTTTTATTGTTGATGCGGGCCGCATACAATTCTTAATACGCACCCGCGGTACAAACGGCCGTCTCGTCTACTGCCGCTGAAGTTGTGAGGAGAGAAGGGGGACGGCATAAGCGGTAGAAGAAGAAATGACGTACTTCACGGTATATTACGGCAACAATGAGGCGATGATGTTCAACGCCGAGTGTACCACCGGCTCGCTGATGGGCCGCATGATTGAATTGCTCGCGCCGCACACCACCGGCTACACACGACTGGAACTTTTGCCAATGAACTTCGTGCTGGAGCACTTTAAGCCGTCCACCAGCATCTCCGTCACCACCGCCAACGACGCTGCCGCAGGTGCCGCCAGCTTCGCACCGCAAAACGCTTTTAAGTCCCCGCCGTTCACTGGAGCCATCCCGTTCGTTGGGCTCGCCACACGGGCCGTTGAGAGTTACGCCGATGCCCTGCTGGGCGGTCCGGCAGCCGCAGCGGTCACGGCCTTTCCGACAACGACGTCAAATTCATCCACCTCGGCGTCAGCTGCCGGCGTCTCAACGAGTGCGGCGTACTTTACAAACAACGGCGTCGGTGTTGGGCCCACTGTGCCGTCACCAGCTCTGCAGAACTGTTACGTCCTGCTTGGGTGCCGGTACCACCACTACCACCCCTCACCGCGGCCGCGGGATCAGGCGAATACAGCAGCCACGACGTCTGGAATGATGCCACCACCATCGGCAGGTTATAAAAATATACCGATGCCCCCAAGAAAAATATGTTCCTCTGAGGCAGCAGCCACGCCCCAGCAAATCGCCTCCCTCTACCGCGCACAACTTATTGCCGCTGCAACGATTGTGCCTGCCCCTAACAGTCGTGGCAACGGGCTCAGCGGCAGTTTCAACGCCTGGACGACAACAACACCCCAACAGGGCGGCAACCCCAACATAGATCCCGCAACATTGCTGCTATACAACAGTGGTACTTTACTCTACGGTGCCAGTACTGCCGTCTGGCGCAAAAACTTTAGTCAATACCTCACCACGCTGCTTCTTCCGCCTCTCACAGAGGGCAACAACAACAACACCGCGACCATCACGAATGCCTCGCCAACCGAACAAGAACGCAATCCAGCAGCCCTCACGGAGGCAGACTCTACCCGCGATGAAAGCAGTTCACAAGTCAATGCCATGCTGCTTCCCCCCATGGCCACAGGACTCTTCAAGACACCAACACCCCCAATCACCGGGTACGACGTTCTCTGGAGAGGGGCGCGTGACGAGCACATACGCCTGCAAGAAACACTGGACGAAGGAGTTTTCACAGACACAGAAAACAACAAAAAGAAGAAGTATAAAAAGAACTGAAGACACGTAAAACAAATAACAGCTCATAAAAAAGAATAAAA
>NW_001849539.1:183866-196696 GCF_000209065.1 Trypanosoma cruzi
TGCGGCGTGGCGTGGCTGCTCAGCCGTGTCTCGATCCAACTCCCCCGCTGTCTCTCTCTGTGTGTGTGTGTGTGTGTATGCTGTGCGCCTGCCCGTGTCTCTCCCTCCCATGCTGCGTGCTCTCGTTGTGCCTGCCCGGTGCCGGCCCGACAGGAGAGTTTACACCGCGAGCAACAAGCGAATTCCACAAAGGCCCAAGTGACAATGATGCTGCGCCGCGTCCTCTGCGTGCTTTTCTTTGCCCTCTGCTGTGCGTGCGTGTGCGCCACGGCTCAGGAGGAGGGGCAGTATGATGCTGCTGATGTTGAGGCTGGGGACGGCCCGGATAAAACTACAACGACCACTACAACAACTACTACTACTACTACGACGACGACAACGACGACTACCACCAATGCACCCGCCAAGAGCACAACCACCACCAATGCACCCGCCAAGAGCACAACCACCACCAATGCACCCGCCAAGAACACAACCACCTCCAAGGCACCGACTCCTGGCGACGGGAGCAGCCTCGGCGGCCCTTTGTGGGTTCAGGTGCCGCTGCTGCTGCTGGTCAGTGCCGCTGTGGCGACCGCCGGTGCTGCGTGCTGAGGACGGGGCGGGGCGCGTGCGCCGTCGGTCTGGAGTCCCGTTGTGTGCGGCCACTGCCCACACGCGCGGGAGCACCGACTGGCGCGTGCGCCGCCCTCGGCGTGACCCACCGAGAGGTGCGCCGCGTATATTTGAGCACCCCGCAGCGGTGTGGATGTATATATGCCAGTGTCTTTGGTTGTGCGTGCTTGGCGTATCTTCCGCCGTTTGTTTTGCGCCTGGTTCTTCCGGGTGTGACCATCTTTTGTTTTGGCTGCCGTTGCGTGCTGGCCCCGTGCCGCCTGCCCGTGCATTCTCTGCGACGGCCGCGCGCTGATGTACATCTCCTACCGCCGCCCCGCCACTTGTGGGGGGAAGCGTCGGTGCGATTTTATTTTTTGTTTTTACTTTTTTTGGTTTGTGTTCGTTCGTGCGTTTTTGGCGCTGACTGTGTGTGTGCGTGTGTGCTGGTGTCCCTGCGGCGTGGCGTGGCTGCTCAGCCGTGTCTCGATCCAACTCCCCCGCTGTCTCTCTCTCTGTGTGTGTGTGTGTGTATGCTGTGCGCCTGCCCGTGTCTCTCCCTCCCATGCTGCGTGCTCTCGTTGTGCCTGCCCGGTGCCGGCCCGACAGGAGAGTTTACACCGCGAGCAACAAGCGAATTCCACAAAGGCCCAAGTGACAATGATGCTGCGCCGCGTCCTCTGCGTGCTTCTCTTTGCCCTCTGCTGTGCGTGCGTGTGCGCCACGGCTCAGGAGGAGGGGCAGTATGATGCTGCTGATGTTGAGGCTGGGGACGGCCCGGATGAAACTACAACCACCACTACAACTACTACTACTACGACGACGACGACTACCACCAATGCACCCGCCAAGAACACAACCACCTCCAAGGCACCGACTCCTGGCGACGGGAGCAGCCTCGGCGGCCCTTTGTGGGTTCAGGTGCCGCTGCTGCTGCTGGTCAGTGCCGCTGTGGCGACCGCCGGTGCTGCGTGCTGAGGACGGGGCGGGGCGCGTGCGCCGTCGGTCTGGAGTCCCGTTGTGTGCGGCCACTGCCCACACGCGCGGGAGCACCGACTGGCGCGTGCGCCGCCCTCGGCGTGACCCACCGAGAGGTGCGCCGCGTATATTTGAGCACCCTGCAGCGGTGTGGATGTATATATGCCAGTGTCTTTGGTTGTGCGTGCTTGGCGTATCTTCCGCCGTTTGTTTTGCGCCTGGTTCTTCCGGGTGTGACCATCTTTTGTTTTGGCTGCCGTTGCGTGCTGGCCCCGTGCCGCCTGCCCGTGCATTCTCTGCGACGGCCGTGCGCTGATGTACATCTCCTACCGCCGCCCCGCCACTTGTGGGGGGAAGCGTCGGTGCGATTTTATTTTTTGTTTTTACTTTTTTGGTTTGTGTACGTTCGTACGTTTTTGGCGCTGACTGTGTGTGTGCGTGTGTGCTGGTGTCCCTGCGGCGTGGCGTGGCTGCTCAGCCGTGTCTCGATCCAACTCCCCCGCTGTCTCTCTCTCTCTGTGTGTGTGTGTGTGTATGCTGTGCGCCTGCCCGTGTCTCTCCCTCCCATGCTGCGTGCTCTCGTTGTGCCTGCCCGGTGCCGGCCCGACAGGAGAGTTTACACCGCGAGCAACAAGCGAATTCCACAAAGGCCCAAGTGACAATGATGCTGCGCCGCGTCCTCTGCGTGCTTTTCTTTGCCCTCTGCTGTGCGTGCGTGTGCGCCACGGCTCAGGAGGAGGGGCAGTATGATGCTGCTGATGTTGAGGCTGGGGACGGCCCGGATAAAACTACAACCACCACTACAACAACAACTACTACTACTACGACGACAACGACGACTACCACCAATGCACCCGCCAAGAGCACAACCACCACCAATGCACCCGCCAAGAGCACAACCACCACCAATGCACCCGCCAAGAACACAACCACCTCCAAGGCACCGACTCCTGGCGACGGGAGCAGCCTCGGCGGCCCTTTGTGGGTTCAGGTGCCGCTGCTGCTGCTGGTCAGTGCCGCTGTGGCGACCGCCGGTGCTGCGTGCTGAGGACGGGGCGGGGCGCGTGCGCCGTCGGTCTGGAGTCCCGTTGTGTGCGGTCACTGCCCACACGCGCGGGAGCACCGACTGGCGCGTGCGCCGCCCTCGGCGTGACCCACCGAGAGGTGCGCCGCGTATATTTGAGCACCCTGCAGCGGTGTGGATGTATATATGCCAGTGTCTTTGGTTGTGCGTGCTTGGCGTATCTTCCGCCGTTTGTTTTGCGCCTGGTTCTTCCGGGTGTGACCATCTTTTGTTTTGGCTGCCGTTGCGTGCTGGCCCCGTGCCGCCTGCCCGTGCATTCTCTGCGACGGCCGCGCGCTGATGTATATCTCCTACCGCCGCCCCGCCACTTGTGGGGGGAAGCGTCGGTGCGATTTTATTTTTTGTTTTTACTTTTTTTGGTTTGTGTACGTTCGTACGTTTTTGGCGCTGACTGTGTGTGTGCGTGTGTGCTGGTGTCCCTGCGGCGTGGCGTGGTTCCTCTGTGGCGTCTCGGTCCCGTTGCCCCTCTGTCTGTCTGTCTGTTTTTTTATTGTTATTGCTTTGTTTATATATTTGTTTTTTCTCGGTTCGTTTGTGATTTTGTTGTCTTTTGACTGCTGCAGGTTTAGCTGTGGCTGTGGTGTGGCTGATGGATTTATTCTCTCGTGAGTGTTTTTCTTTGAAGGGTCCGGGTGATGAATGTCTTGGTAGTTTTTTTTTTGCTTCCGATGCTGATGGTGTTGGCCCGTTTTTAATGGGGAATTCTTCGTTTGGTCGAGGCTCTTTAAGCGCTGTTTCGTGCATGCCTTTGATACCACAGGGTGTTTCTACGTTGTCTGTACTTTTCTGGTGGTGGAAGTGGCCTATGCCGTGTGCGGATGGTGGTTGTTTTGGGCAGCCGCAGCAGCCGGAGCTGGATTCATTGGTGGAGAGGGAATCGGTTTTGGATTTGACGGTGTCGAGGGCTATGCGTGAGTTGGTGCGCGTTTATACCGTGTACGACCCGCCGAGGGCGGCGCTCATGTTGGGAGACTCCGTTGATGCATACAATTGCCTATTTCTGGGGCGTTGTGAGAGGGGCGATCGTGTGTTGGTGTTGCCCGTGGAGGAGGACTGGAATGAGGCTGTACGCCGCGGCATTCCGCCTGTGGTTATTCTGCGCTTCACACTTTGGGCGTACATCACCAGATTGGGCCAGCGCTGTGGTGATGTTGCGATGGACGCGGACTCGGCCGCATTTCTTTTTTCTGCACGACTGGCGACATGTGATGCCCTCAGCAGGGATCGGGAGGAGGTGGTGGTGCCGTTGACGGCAGAGACAGGGAAACATACGGAGCTGCACGAGGCGGGGCTGCAGAAATGGCTGCCGCTTCCCCTCCCGCAGTTTATTCCTGGCGTGCCTATGGACCGAAGCGATTGGCTGGAGGTGCTGGCTGTGTTTGCGCCACCCGACTGCGCTGCGACACTCCTGCAGAGAGCGCACTCCGTTCAAGACGGCCTTTATGATGAAGAAAATGGCCGTGGGGCGTCACCATTTTTGTCATGGCGACATGCGGGTCCGGTGAATATTACCCCGATTGGCAATGCCACAGGGGCGGGCGATGGGAATATTGGGAACGAGGCCACTGTTGCCATGATAACATGTGATGTGTCTGAGAAGAAGAGCGCGCGGCACGCTCCTTCTCATCTGCGGACGATCCTGCAGGCACCACGCACTCCAACGCAGGTATTTTTATTTCACGGGGAGCTCCACGTCTTACACCATCTTGATGGCGTTGTGAGGTGCATGTCGGAGGCACCAACGACGACGACTGCTTGGTTTAACTGCAGCGGTGAAGGTGTTTTATCAGGTGGTACAAATGTTGATGGGCCGCTATCAACAATTCCTTGTGTAAATGCTGCCTCTGAGAGCTGTCATGATGAAGTCTTCCTGTCCCCAAGCCAATACAAGGAGGCTGCTGAACGCGCGGCTTCCATCGCTGCATGGCGAAGTCAAGGAGGCCACCGGCAGTGCGTTCAGAAGGAAATGCCAAATGACGGCAATGAAATTATAAATACTGATGACAGCGATGATAATCATGATGATGATATGGATGCGATTGTGGAATACGCAGAGGCATTGCTGCTGCCCTCCATCTCCACACGGAAGGTCGAGACACATGGTTCAGGACCCTGCCTAAGTAGTGGATATGAAAATATTAATCACGATGACATGAAGCCGGGGCATTACAGTTACGAGGATGATGGGATGATGAAAGCAGCTCACAAGGTTCCTCACGGTGTGCCGGCGCCAATCGCCACCTCTGCAATGATAACTTGTGGAAGAGCAACTGCTTCTTGTGCATTCTTTACGGCGAAGCTTCCGGGAACTTTGATTTCTGTGGGTGGCGGTGCCTTTTGCCTTCCGAGGACTGTTCTTCAAGACAAGGATGTCTCCTGTGTGTTGGCGTATTGGGGATTTGATCCGGTTGTGTGCGAACACTCAGATTGCACGCGCGAATATAACCGTAACGGTGAGGATACTGATACTGCTATGGCTGCTACCCCAACTTTTGTTTTGAACGATAACGAGGAATTTGTACACAACGCGGTGTCTTGCCGCTTGCCCTTGTCAAAATTTACCGTCCAGCTTAGTTGTAACATTCTTTTTTGCCGTGAAATCCCCACCACTTCTTCTACCGCGTGGTGCACGGATGATGAAAAAAACTATAACTGGTGGCCTGATGATGTTTTTTACGGCGGTACTGATGATGTTACAACTAGTGATGACGATGATTATAATGACTGCGGTGTGGCACCGCAACAGTTTTTCTTGCCAAGACGAGAAAAATCAGAGCTCCCTGCAGCGCCCATACTACGGCCACTTGTGTGAGAGAAGTGGGTGGTGGTGTGGGAAACAAACAAACAAACAGAGAGAGAGAGAGAGAGAGAGAGAGAGAGAGAATGTGTTTGTGTGTATGTTTGTGTTGTCGGTTTATATATACCATATATACATATATATTTCTGTGTGACGTGGCAGAGGTTCATTGGCCTATTTTTTTATTTTTTTATGGTATATATATATATATTTTCTTTTTCTGTTTGCCCCGAAGGGCTTTTACTCTTGCGTGTATTTATGCCTACTTGAGTTTCTTTTTTCTTTTTTCTTTTTTATTTTTTGTTGTTTTTGGTAGTAGTGGTGTTTTTTTTTTTTTTTCTGCAGGAGGGGAGGGGGTTGGGGGAGAATGTTACGTGGCGGACGTGTATTCCGCAGCGTGGGTGGGTGGCGGTCGAAACCGATTGGAGAAATGGACCGTCGTGGCCGCTTTAATTTTGATGAGGCCGCTGCCGCCCTCAATCTTGACGCCGCCTACGTCGCGGCGTTATACAAACCCCTACACTACACCTTTGCTGTACGCGGGCAACATTACCCGGCGGAGCAGGGCCGAGTGAGTCGCCCGGGATCTCTTAGCTCTTCACGCAATCGCATGTTTCCACTTTACCGTCGTAACAACCGTCTGGACGCACAGCTGTTGCGTTTAAGTCGACGTCGCATCTCTACAGAGTGAAGATAGCAGGTGGGATAATATAAAAAAAAATATATATATATATATACATATGTGTAAGCAGTATGATTCTCTCTCTTTTTTTTTTTTTTTTAAATTATGCATAATCGTATATGTATGTATGTATCCATATCTATCTATCTATCTATTTGTTGTGCCCCCTCCCTTTTTTTTTTTTTAACTTGACTCTGCATTTAATAATGTGTCTTTTTCTTGTTTATTTATTTATTTATTACGTGTGTGTGTGTGTGTGTGTGCACATTTAATTAGCAACCCGTGAGGATTACGTTTAATTCCTCAGGTTTCCTTTTTTTTTTTCTTCACACTCACAGACAGATACAGAAAGAAAGGTGTGAAGAGGAAAGAAAGGGGCTTTTTAGAATAATATATAAATTTAGACGTATCCATACGTATATCCATATATATATATATATCTATATATCTTTGTGTATTCTAGGAGGAGTTTCAGTACGGTGTTAAAGGGGTGAATTCCCCTTTGCCGTTTTTTTTTTTTTTTTTTTTTTCTGTCTGTGTGTTTGTGTGTTGTATCCTTCCGTTGCGCCTTGTAAGTTGTCTGCATTGCATTGGCTTCACAACGCTGAGGGACAACGTGGACGGCTGGTCCTTGCAACAACAACAACAACAACAAAAAAGAAGAAAAAAAGAAAGAGTAAGTGTGGGGAAGAGAGAAGACACATTTTGGCAAAACACACACACACACACACACAGCCAGATAGAGAGGAAGGGAGGGAGAAAGGAAGTGAGAAGTCAACGGAGGCGACGGTGGGCGGATCAGGGAAGGGGGAGAAGGCATTTGTGGAGGGGTGGTGGAAGGAAGGCGATCTTGCAGCAGAGACGTTAAGGCAGGACGCACGCAACAGTCACCGGCGGATTCATTACCACGAAGGGAGGGAAATTCACGACGAGGCAGCAGCAGCAGCAGACGACGACGACGGGGATGGTGGCAGAGCAGACGACGGTTGAGGGTTCTCATAGGGATCAAACGGAGCCCTCCCACCAAAAGGGACAGGACACAAGGCGGCACTGGCCACGAACGCCTCTGTCACTGTCACCCGTGTCACTGTCGTTTCTGCGTTCAGTGGAGGTCGGCAACATCGTTCAGGGGCAAATTCAGCAGAACTGTCATGTGGGTGCCGTGGCGGGTTCCCTGTTGAGGGAGATGCAGGGTATGGAGGAAGATATGACTTTCTTCCATCAGTTGGAGTCCGTGAGGTCACCGCTGTCGTTTCCACTCACGCAAAGCCCGGAACTGCCCACAATCATAGCGCATGAAGAAGCGTCGTCGCAGCGGCAACCGGAAACACAACAGCAACGTGAGAACCCGCAAACGCCTTCTTGCACCGCCTGTGCTGAAATGGGGGGAGCCTTTGAGCACCCAGTGGAGTCTTGTCATGAGGTTGACGGTTTTGCCAGGCGGCCGAGCTTCACGCTGTTGCGACCGCAGTCCGAGGAAAAACAGGTGGTGCAAGAGGCTCAAGAGAAGATGGGGTATGTGGCGTCCTGCGAGTCACCTGGTTCAGCCTTTGAGTGGGGGTTGCCCCACATTGATTTGTACCGAGAGGGACAAAAACAGCAGGGGGATCCTGCGGATGTTATGATTGCGCTGGAACGAACAGACTCGCTGATTTCAACACCGCTGATGAATTCCGTCACATGTTTCCGACCCTTTTCTGTCGCTCCCGTGTCTTCGTGCGAGATGACATGTGAAGAGGAGCGGGTGGTACTGGAACAGGTTCAGAGGACTGAGCAACAACAACAACTACAACAAAAACAACAACAGCAAGAGGAGTCGCAGAGTCCTTTCTCCGGTTTGATGGCGAACGATGCCCAAGAAGTCATCACGTTACGGCCAACAGTTAGTCGATTCATTCTTGAGGGATCACCAACGCCATGTCCCTCTATTTCTCCCTTTGCATCAACGACGGGAACTGCGTCTTTTGTCCCTTTGGGCACACCCGTACTGCACATTGAAAGTGTTCCAAGCATCTTCATATCCCCTCTCTCTCGGCCGCTTTCTGCATGGATGGACAGTCCACACTCTATTTATCCTCCGCGACGAGAGTCTTTTGCGCCCATGGGGGTTTCTACACCATCGCAGTTACCGGTCCAGCAGACGACAACGGAAGCATCGCCGTTTAGTCGGGGAGCCGGGGACGGGGCGTCTGCGGGATACGCATGGAGTCTGTCCGGCATCTTTGATATGAGCTTTAATCGCACCCCGAAGCACTCGCTTAGCTCTAGTCCCTTGCAGCGAGCGCAGGGATGGTTGCCCACGAGAAACGGAAGCAGCAACAGTGATGGCGTCTTGACGAACTCTTGGAGCACAGACTCGGTGAGGCAGAGTGAACAGGATCGGTGCGAGGGAGGGAGGTTGCCGCCCTCACGCTGTGTGGTAAATGCGGGAACACCGACAATACCGGCGGCGGCGGCTGCACCGAGTACGAAAGCAACATCCGGAGAGGCTTCCCAGGATTTACCGCCCACCACCCTCCGAGTGCCGCCAGTTCAAACCATGCGTCGGCCACCAACCGTGCCACAGAGAACAATCCCGCAGGAGTTTCCCATGCATGAGGGGGAGTCCAACTTCTGTGGCGACGAAGAGGCCCACACGCTGCTCAGTGATGAGGAATTCAGCAAAACCAGTGGTGAATTGAGTGGCAACGACGATGAAGGTGGGTTCACACGGACGACGCACCATCCGTTTCGTCAACGTCTTTTTGAACCGTCGCCTTCGCGTTGGCGGAGCTCGCGCCGCCACATTTTGCGTGGTGCATCCAAGCGACAGAAACGGGGAGATGATGGCATGTGGGACCTGTCAGCGAGGCTCAGGGAGTTGGAACGGATTCGTGTTAGTAATCATGAGGCAATGGAGGAGCGCGAGATGCAGAGCATCATGTCAACGGAGATGGATCCCAACCCTGTTGAGACATCTTGGGTGGAGACCGAGGCAAGTGGTATCAGTAGCATAGTTCTTGGCCAACGTCGGCGTCGTGGTAGGGTCCGTGAGGAACTGCGGGAAAAACGAAAGGATGGTTCACCCGCGGTGCTGGACAACAATGACGCCTCTTTCCAAGAAAACACTAGTCATGAACATGCCAGTAGTGATGGCGGGAGGGAGACGAAGGAGAGCGGCGGACAGGAGCAATTGTCTCTGGAGGAAGCCTCGCATGTCATTCAAAAGGGGAAGAAATTGAAGGGAGGGGAACGAAAAGACAGGGATATTCAAAGCAGCAGAAGCAGCGGCAGCAGCAGCAGCATGGGTAACAATGGCTGTGGGAGGGATGACTTCAGTGGGATGCCTATTTCTTCCCCATCTTCTTCAGGGTCCCCAGCGAAGGAAAGGAAGCGACGAAATGGCGGTCCCTTTACGAATGTCATGGACCCGTTCTTTGACGTGTGCAGTGACGAAGGGGGAAAAGTCGTAGAGGAGTCCCTCAGCCATGAGAGGAGGGGTGCGGGTGGTGAAACATCGCGTCTTGAACCGGAAGCCCGAGAGGAGGGAAATGCCATGGTCGCCTTGTTGCCTGGTGTGACAAGCACCGAGGAATACGAGGCGGTGGGAAAAGAAAATGAAAAGAAGGGACATGAAGATGACAGCGTTGACACAACGAAGACGGTCACAGGCCAAACGACTCTAGAGAGCGGCCTCAGCTCTCTTTGCATCGATAGGCACTTGCGTTTGCACAGAAAAACACCCGTTTCCACACCTCGTGTGCTTTTAAAACGCACGCCACGTTTTACGGCGTTGCCACGTCGAGGAAATAATTTGTCCGCGTGGGTGCGTAACATTTCCGTTCAACGCCGTGAGGAAGGCATGATGCAGTTCATTGGAGGAAGCAAAGCGTTCAAAACGAAGGGCTGCCGGGGCTTCCCACCGCCGATGGATGAGAAGAATGAAGGAAGAGACGACAATAACTTTTCCCATCGACGACGGAAGGTAGCGGTGAGGGCTTCCGGCAAAAACGATGAGTCATCGATCCAGCGTGGCTGCAATGACAACAACAACAATAATAATAATAATAATAGCGGCTGTGGTGGCGTCATGGGCTCAGCGGGTGTCCCATTCACCACCACCACCACCACAACCACGAAACTGGCCACCGTAACAAAAGCGACCGCATGGCTAACCCAATTGCCCGTTAGAGCGTCCAACACGTCTTCTGAGCGTAAGGCGTGTGGTGGTGAGACGGCATCCCATGCATACCCACCAGCCCAACGTGTCAAACTCAACAGAACTGCGATAACAGTGGCAGGAGTTTCCGCATCATCTCTCATGTCACCGTTATTGGCAGCAAATACACCGGTGAGAACACCACCCTTCGCGTCCGTTTTGGCTGCCATGCACTGGGAAAAACTCTCTCACTCTGCTTGTTTTGTTCCAGCAGGCGGTCGTACGGAGAGGCATACCATCGAATGCTCAATTCAAACACGAGCCGCAAAGCCACATTTATGCACGGCGGCAGAAGCGGTAACACTGACAACATCTGGGAGTTCTCCAACAAAGTTTGCGTCACGTCCGACAAAGAACGGGAATGGCCACGCAGGCATGAATAGTGGGGGCTTTTCAAAGCC
Source organism: Trypanosoma cruzi (assembly GCF_000209065.1). Lineage (NCBI taxonomy): Eukaryota > Euglenozoa > Kinetoplastea > Trypanosomatida > Trypanosomatidae > Trypanosoma > Trypanosoma cruzi. The sequence goes on from NW_001849539.1 coordinate 194,601, forward strand.
ACGCCCAATATCCCAGTATCCCAACGTTAGCCAGCCAACGATTTCCCGACATCCGTCTGATTTGACCTCCGCTACTGTGTCTTTAGAGAAGAGACGTGTTCGTGAATGTTCACGTGGCGTGTTAGGGAGTCCTGATATTGCTGAAGATCATGATTATGCGCCATGCCCTTCGCGTGGCACCAGCAAAATAACTGCTCAGGTGATCTCTTGTGATAGTTCGATAAGCACAAATGAGCTTAACACGTCACCGTTAGGGGGACAACCTCCACATGGAGGCAGTTCTGGAATCACAGATTTTTCACACACAGCACCGACCTCACGTCCTAAGCCATTTCACGTGAAATCCAACTGTAAGCCTTCTAGTAAGCCGTCGACACGTTTTTTGAATCATTCAAATTACTGTTTGCCTGGAACCGGTACATACGATGCACCGCATTCTGTGGATTTATGCACGACCTCTGGTTGGATGGGGGGTCCGCGATTGACTCAGCCACTTGAAAGGGTTTTGCCATCGAGAGCCGCTGCGGTGACCAGCCAAAAACAAACACGCCATACTGCTGCTACCACAACCGCACGCAAAGGGGAATTGGTGAAGTTTTCAAGATCAAAAACACTGCAGGGTTGTTCAGCTGTTGTGACGGCACCGATGATGACAGGATCGCTCCATGCATCGAAGGGTGCGAAGGGAGGTGCAAACGCCGGTAACCAACACCGTCCTCACCCGACGTCTGTTACGCCGAACAAAACACGGATGACATCGCGCTATCCGCATGGTGGTGTCAAAAATAACCCCATTACCATGACGACTGAGCTACGATCCCGCCCGGGCTTTTTCTCTCGCATTGATATCGATCATCGGCCCTCACAGTCACGCTTTCTGCGACTAACTACTGCCCCATCTTGACTGCAGCCCCTTTTATTTTTATTGCTATGGCTGTTATAGTTTTATTATTATTATTATTATTATTATTATCAGCGTTGTTTTTGGAGGATTAGAAATATCTTTTTTTTTTTTTTGTTTTTTAAATTATTCTTCTTCTTTATTGTACGAGTTTTATTTATTAATTCTCTCTGCGGCTTCATGCATATATATATATATATATATATATATATATATACATATATGTATGCATGCAATGCTTGCCTGTGCGTGAAATGAGAGAGAGAGAGAGAGATGTAAAAAAAAAAAAAAAAGGAACAACAACAAAAGAAAAGAGCATTGGACCGTGGATCCAAAGCGGTAATATTTCCTTTTTTTCTTTACTTGCGGGGAACGGCTGCGTTTTTATAGGCGCGGCAAAAAACAAACAAACAAAAAAAAGGAGGGGGAGAGGGGGGAAAGGGCGTGTGGATGAGAGGACTGGGCGGATGGTGGCGATTGGGTTCTTTTTTCTTCTTTTTAATTATTATTTTGCTTTTGTTTGCTTTTTTCTTTTTTTTTTTTTTTTTTTTTTTGCAATCTACATGTCTGTATGTTTGTTTGCTGACGATGACGGGGAAGAATGGCAGAAAAGAAACAGAAATGGAGAGAGGGAGTAAAACGATGGGGAGGGGGAAAAGGAAAAATCAAACTTTTGAAGTTCCTATTTTTTTAAATTTATTTTTGCTTCACCCGATGCTGCCGTTGCCGTCCCTGTTTTGTGTCTTTTTTTTTTTTTTTTGACTTCTTCCCTTTTCCCCCCCCCCACCACTTTTGGGCTTAACAGTAATACTTGGATGTATGCTCCCTCTCTCTCTCTCGCTGTCTCTCTCTGTGTGTGTGTGTGTGTTGGTGGTAGTGGGAAAAACAACAGCAACAAAAAAAGGGGGTAAAATTATACGTTCTTTCTTTTCTTTTTTCTTTTTTTTTTTTTTAATACATTTTGTTTGATTGCTTTTTTTTTTTCCTTTTTTTTTTTTTTTTTTTCGGGATGGATGGATGTTGATTGCATCAAAATGGCCGATTGTGCGCGTAGGCAATACAAAACAACAAAAAAAACAAATAAAAAAAGAGAATTCAGAAAGGGGGTGAATGAATGACAAGTTGATGATGATTGATGTGATGGCGTTTGATTGGCCATGTTTTTGGAGAAAAACGCTTTTTTTTTTTTTTTTTT
>NW_001849539.1:196796-206761 GCF_000209065.1 Trypanosoma cruzi
TTCACCCCCCTTCTGCATGGAGTTACGGTTAAATTTTTTTTTTTTTTTTGGTTTTTGTGCTTGTTGTTGACACGTATAATATTTATTTATTTATATATTTATTTATATATCTTATGTATATATCTTATAAATATATAAATATAAATGAGTGTACATGTGTAGCAGATCTTATGTATAATAAATATATGTATGTGTATGTAATATATAATATATGGATATATCACTTTTTTTTTTTTTTTTCTTTTTTTTCTTTTTTTTTATTACCGGTGTTTAATTGGCGTCCGTGTTATTGTGTGCTTTTCTTTTTTTCTTTTTTTTCTTTTCTTTTTTTATTGAAATTTATTTCTACTGTTAAATTTGGATGTCTACAGATGGAGTTTTATGTGATTTCATGTAATTTATTACTTTTTACACCCTTCCCCCCCCCTCTCTCTTTTCCATTTCTCCTCCTTCTCATTGTAAAAGACAAAAATTTATTTTTTTCTTCTTTTCTTTTCTTTTCTTTTTTCTTCAGTTGGTTTATTTTCTCCTTTCACAGCCACAAGAGACAAAAAAAAAAACAACAAAAACAACAACAACAAAAAAGAAAAGGGGTGGGTGGGTGGGTGGGTGGGGGAAAATTCCCATTTAAAAGGTGGTGCTGGAAGTCCCTGTTGTTGTTGTTGTTGTTGAAATTAACGGCACCACATTTGAAGGGTACGAAGTCCTCGGGTTGCTTTCACACACGCATATAAATAAATAAATATATAAATATATATATATAGAGAGAGAGAGAAAGAGAAAGAGAACGCGTCTGTCTGTCTGTCTGTGCGTGCGTATATATATATATCTTCTATCTATCTATATCTATATATATATGCTACATTTTATTCCGGCAAAGGCATCTTTGCGGTGCGGGGGTGATGGGAAGTCATTTTTAAGCATCCCGCCAGCGTGGCTTCAAGGGTCTTCTAAGTCATCTACATTTTCTTCTACATGCTCACCCCGTTTCTATTCTCCAGGGGCATGTACGATGGGGAGTGCTTCCATGCAAATGGAGCAAGGGTGTGAAATTCCTCCTGGCTTCTATTTTGAGCGACTTGTAGGAATGGAGTTTATTGGCTCCTCGTATACATTAGGCTCGCTTCAAGAGGCAGTGTTGGCGTTCATTCGGTCGGAGCAAATGGGTGCGTTGGATGCGGCAGCGGTAGAAGCGGCATCGGCATCATCGCCATCATCTTCCGCCGGTGAATTAGATGGGGGCGAGGGTGGGGGGGAGACGTTATCGGTGGTATATTTCATGGTACTCCTTGTTGCCTCTTGCAATGGGAAGGACACATCCATTGAGGCGGTACGGTGTGCCTTCTACGGCCCGGATGATGCTCAGGATGAGACGCACAGTAGCAGGATGCCTGGTGAAGATGCAAAAGAAACGGACTCCCCGCCCTTTTTAAATTTGGAGGCGGAGTACACGGACCGGGATCCGGATCTCTTGCTGCAGTATCTGTGGGATCAACTGCACAGCGAGACACAGTCAATGTGGTGTGGGGCGGGGTGCAGTGTTCCATTTCCCACCGCGGCATCGACATCGTCCTCATTTCAAATTATTGACCGGACGCTGTTGCTGCTCCGTGCAGGTGTGCTGGATATTGTTCAGGCAAGTCTGACAATGTCACCATCGTGCATGCCAACTTTAACAGGAACCACAGTTGCAACAATGCAGAAGAAAAGGAGAAGGAGGAGGGGAGGAATGACAGAAAAGGAAAAGGGAGTCCGTGAGTCAATGAAGCAGCCTGCATTTTCGGCCTTGACAACGGTGTTGGATGGAAACAGTCATAATAATACGGTTGGGGAGTTGGGATTTTCTCAGTTGTGTGCGGAGGTACCGAAGGCGTTTCATCATGGGCTGATGTTGTCCTTCACAGAGCGGTTGGATGCACGGTTGGCGTCGGTAGCGATGCCAGATGGGGGGCGACAACACGAACGACGCTCCTTTGCGAGCCTTCGACGATTTCTGCAGCGTCAACAAAAGCAAATGAATACCGCCGCTGCCTCGGCTTCTGCTTCTGTTACTTCTACTTTTCCTTCTAATAGAAGGACGTTTCCTATGAATAATACCGCTTCTCCTTTTTCTGTCACAGAGGAGGCGTTGAGTTTGGCCCCATACCGTTACTTTGTATGGTTGCATGTTGTTGGAACGGACATTTTTTACGAGGCAACCGTGACGGAGAAAATAAGTGTCCCACTCCCCGCACGTCAAAAGTGTGCCCCGACAGCAGCCGCACCGGTGGCGGCGTCGGTTTTCAAACGAACTAAATCCGCGACATCTCACAGTAGTTGTAGTGGCACAAGGGAGTCTGCTGCAATGTGTCCAGAGGAAGCGAGTGCCAGGGGGGTGGAGGAAGAAGAGAGAATTGAGGAAGAAGATGGTTCTCTTGGGCGACCGCTTTCATCCCTCCCCGCACTGCTACCAGTTTCCGTGGGCCACGATGATACGCCTCTCTGCGATGAGGCGAAAATTGCCGTCATGTCGCTTCCAGCGAATGCCTTTTGTCAGATGGGATATTTTTTAAAACGCAAAAAAACCGATCTTGTGAAGGAAAAGAAAGGAAGAAAGTTAATCACCACGTTTCATTGGATCTCCGCCTCTGACTACGCCAAGCAAGGCCTACAGGTGAAAGAGGTATCGTATGTACAGGAGGGAGACACGAAGAATACTCCAGGGGCGTTTTTTTTCGCAGAGCTTAAAGGAGGGAAACGCCACCAGAAACATGCAACTCGACAGGAGGAGCGGTCAGTGGGATCATCCGCCTCCGCCGGTGCGGGCCGGTTTGGAACGTTGGAGGTGCGCTCGGCCGCGCAATGGAGCTTGGCGCATTACCCGCAGTGGCACCACTGGGATCCCGTGACTCAGAGGCTCTCGTTTTGGGCGGCCTTTCAAACGTACGATAAGCTGCGTATCGTTGTCTTCAATGGACATCCCGATCGGCGTTGCTGTGAGTTTGAGCGAAATCTTCCGCGGCGGCGTCAGACGGTGTCTTTTTCTTCCACTACCGCCACTCCAAGTTACCACACACGGCATGATGATGCCGCGGATGCGGCAATGACGATGCAAGTTGCCGTGGAGCGTGGCTTTGGTGTGTCTGGCAGTTCATGTGATGTGCATCGCAGTGCGGCTCTCGGCGGTGGGGCTACGTTGTTGGAGCCGTGGGGCACGGCGTGCTGTTCCGCTCTTTCGCGTATTCACATGAATCTTCTGCCCGTGCAGTATGAGGATGGAATTCGGGATTCCGTTTTGTGTGAGCAGCTCTTCCTCTCACGCGTCTCCTACCCCGTCTCCTCCTGCACCTTGCCATTGGCTGTGGTCGATATGTCGACGGAGACGTCGAAGTGGGGTCTGGATACCTCCCCACGCGTGTCAACGAGCGCTACCAACGGCATTGACGACAGGAACGACCGGAGTGTGAGGGAACATAACCCGTTGAAATTACGACCAGACGGTGACGTGCATTTTGGAATGTCGAGATATGACACCAGGCTATCTAGTGGGGAAGAAGTACCACCGCCGACGCGACCACGCACGGCGGTGACCCCCGCATCAACCATTGAAATTGGTCCACCTGCAATACTTTGCATGATTACGGCACTTCGTAATCAAGTGGATGCGGTGAAGGTCACCATTCCACTCACATATGAAGAGCGTTGCCGTGTCACGTATGACACGCGTGTGACATTTTTATTTATGAAGGGTATGATTGTGATTTATTTGCCTGGTGTCTTTGTTCATTATGTTGATTTGCATCATAAGGATACACCACCGCGTTATTTATTTGGAGTACAATTGAATCATCCGGCTTCATTAAGGAGCGAGGCACTTTTTACCATGATAAACACCAATGTTACGGCCACATCTGCTCCCACACCACTGGTGACGTATCTGCCGGTTCCATTTGGCCATTGGTTGTATGTACCCGGCACGGCGATGCTTTTTGAGGTTTCACTTCACCCGTCCGCCGTGTGGGGATTTATACGACGTTTGTTAATACGTCGTCGATTGTGTCGTGAACGGGCGAGTGAGTTGTTTACGACTGGCGTTTTTTCCCCATCACAAGGAAGAGAAGAAGAAGGGAAAAATGATGGGAATTGCTACATCAACGATGGGAGCATCGTTCAGTACTTTGGGTGGTCATGCCAGACGTCGGATTCACCCAGTTTAGGCGAACGAATACAACCACAGAGGGCCTCACCTGCGCCATATGTACTTCCCACCGCACAGGACGAGACTCTCATGGATCCCGCCGTCTTTGCCACTTTTCTTCAACCGGCCCCATTGTATTCTGCCTTGCATGTCGCTCTTACGCATCTCAAGCCATCACGCGAGGGTGACGACGATCACTTTATTCCATCGTCTCCACTGTCATCAAGTTCACCAAGTTGCCGTCATGAAACCGCGTCGAGGTCAAACACCCGCTCCCAATTGCTTGCGTCATCGCGTCTGGGGTGGGAGGAGGTATGGGCGGCGCGGGATGCGCAGCTTGAAAAGATTTTTTCCACTTATCTTTCCATGGATATATGGCGGGAAATATCCGTGGAATTAATTTCAACGTTAGTCATTAGTGAGGCATATGAACGTACGCGTGCTGCATGCCGTTGGCCTCTAGTACAAATGTGGAAGAAGGATATGACGGAAGACGGCACATCTAGGCGAGACACATCTACCTTCAATACGGCTTCTGTGGGTGTATGTAATCCATGCTATGTGTATTTGCCAATATGGGACCCCGCGGGTCTTGAGGCGGAAGAAGTGCATTATCGTCGTGAGGTGGTTTCTTTTTATAGTGCCTGGCGCCAGCTACAACAGCAGCGGCAAAAACATCATCAACAACGAGAGCAACAGCAGCAGTATGAGGAAGAAGAAGCGGAAATGATGCCTGCGACATCTATTGGTGGTGTATCATGCCATTATGGGTTAAATTCTGAGTACGCAGGTTGTGTGAGGGAGAAGAGTGTACCGTTGGGAGTGAACATCGCCCCATCCTCACCTCTTTCCACTCCAACTCTCACAAGAGAAACGACACCAGGCATTCATTCAGCATCGGTATCGGAATCACCCTCGCATTGGTCTAAGAGGAATCCACCTTGCGCGTTTTGTGATCCATTTAAAAGCACCACCGTATTTCCAATTGTTGCATCACCGCGCTTTATGATGAAATCTGTGGAGCGAAGTACCAGGCAAAATCGACGTCAAATAGAAGGGGGGAAAAAGGCAGCCATCCTCTCTTCACTTCTGGTGCATGCAATGAGTTTTCGTGGAGCAGCCGTCGCAAAACAGCAGTGCCACAACACTCTTCCTGAATGGTGGGTAGTCCACGGTATCTGTACGCATCCTACGCCCTCACGTTTACTGCGCAAGGCTCCGCATTTGCAACTGCTGTTTACATCTTACTACACGTTGGACGATGACACCCATTCAAAGGGCACGTCTCTGCTTCATTGGATAAAAGATACTTTTAGGAACAATCAGGGCAACCATTCCCCTAGCGTGACAGCCAATGCAATGCGTTCCGCTCCCTCATGTGCTTTGGTTTCACTGGCCCCGGTGGGACGTATATCGTTGCCTGCATTTTCTTCAGTCACCCTTGTGGGTAATGAAACGCCTGCCTGCAGTTTAAACGAAAACGTCAGCGTATGCAACAACAACAACAACAACAACGGCAGCAGCAGCAGCAACAACAAGAACAACAACAACAACAGCAACAGCTGTGTACGAGGCATTCATATTGCCACAAACCCTACTAGCCATTTATCATCGACGAACCTTCGTGTGTCTGCCGGTTCAAGCCTCCGAACAGGCATATGGAGGAGCGACGGTTACTCCGTTAGGTTTTCGTCCGCGACACCTCCACATGCACAGACAACGGAATCCAGTGGCGGCGGGACACCTCACACAGGCAGTGCGGCGGCGTACGCGGCAACACAATCACCGCCATTCGTTGGTTTAACGTCATTTGAGCGAGTGAAACGAGTGCCTTTTGATGGATTGTCTTGCGGGATGCCGTTTTTAGAAGCCGTGCTGGAGCAGCTTCGTGTTTTATTGAAGGCATGCCCCAATGGCCACGCATCGCGGTTATCTTTTGCTGGGATGCAGCGATCAATGGAGCAGGAATCGCAGCGGCAGCATCACGGTGGGGGATCACGACCTCGTAGCTCGGAGACACTAGGAGAGTCACGCTTTTTGACGCCCGCCTTTGAGTCTTTGTTTGCATCGTTGTTGACGGCCTGTGCGACGTCGGCCCCAGGTACAGCGCCATACCTGGAACTTTTGGCATTATTTTACGATGCAGCTGTCGCATCGGTCGTAAATGCCCTAGTGCGTATTACAAATGCACCTCTTTCTTCTTCATTGGCTAATTCTCCTGCGGAGGCTTCCTTGACGTTGAATCCGGCTTTTGGCTGCGTTGAAGGGGCTTCGAAAGCGGTGAGAGATTCGTCCGAAGTGTTGTTGGCACGCTGGGGTTTTGGGCAGAGACTTGCATTGGCGCTGGAGCGTCTTGGGATGCCGCCTTCGTCCGATCTTGTGGAATACATCGCACGTGAGGGGTTAAATCATTTTCCCACGCGTACATTTATTGCTGGGCAAACCTGCGGTGCATTTGATGGGGTGGGCTTGGCGTCGTTGTTGCGCCAGCAGCCATCCCTGGCGTCTTTGCTGCATGAGCAGGTGGTCTCGTTTGCGCCGCGGTTGAGTCATGATTTGGGTCTCTTTTCACTGCACGCCTCACGCGTCATGCGCGAATTTGCGACACCCACGGAGGAAACGGTCTTGTCGGAGGCTATTCAACGGGCGTTGTGTTGTGGCGTCACTACGGACCGCACTGCGGCAAGACCCTCGCACAGTTCGACCGGCTACAGTGATAATTTCTCTCCCATCCTTGCGTTACAGCCCTCATATGCGCCCCATTTTCAACGGCGTATGTTGTTTTCTCATCTTGTCATGAACACATCCATGACGCCCCAACAAGTGGCTCTTGAGGGGAATGTTGCTATGGGGAATTTCTCCCAATCCTCAATGCTATGTGAGCAGAAGTGGCAAGTCATGGCCGCTTTGGACCCTGGACCTTACATACAGCAAGGGGATGAACGGAGCATCCCTCTTGAAACGGAATTTTTATCCTCTTTTTTACCATTTCAATGGTGGTGGAAACAAAAACGAAGGCATATGACTTTGCCGATTGCTATGAATATTGGTGACAAAAGGAATACCCGTACTAATTCCAAAATTATTAATAGTAAACCTTTCTTCACTAATGCCGCAAAAACAGTATCAACAATACCCGTATTTTCTTGCACGCCATTCTCAACACCTACAGTTACGAATACTTCTGCGGGTAGTCATGCTTATAAGGGGCCCGACAGTATGAAAGCCACTGAATTTTCCAGAATGGCGAAAGCAGAAGGATGTGTGAATGAAGGGAGGCATGAGATTGCACCTTTTGTGGCCACGTCATTGTCCTTTCCAACGGATATAAACTTTCCGAAACTGTTACGGTCCCCTACCCAGACATCTTTTGCAGGGCCGACAAACGACGGCAGACAAGAACCAGACATACTGAAAGGTGCTTTATCTTTATTGACATTGACTGAGGCGGATTTGGAGCGGCATGACACGGGCGACAGTGGGCTTTTCCGCACACAAGAGGAAATGGAAGAAAATAAAGCGGCAATAGCCGTCATGGCAATCCTTCCAAAAATGCTTGCCGCAACACCGCTTGGGCGCATGGTTGCGATGGAAAGAGCAAAGGCAGCCATGGCTGTCGTGCTTGACCCGTTCTTTAAAGAAGATTGAACATGAATGTGGGTAGTGTCATTGCATGTATAAACACTTTTTTTTTTTTCTTCTTCCTTTTTCTCCTTTTATACACGGAATTTACGTTATTTTAATGAATGATGTTTACCCACTCTCTCTTTCTCTCTCCCTTTTTTTTTTTTTTTTTTGAGCATGTGTCCTTGCGAAGAAAATGGAAAACGAAAGAAACAAAAGAAGAAAAAAACCAAAAAAACAAACAAACAACAACGACGACATCCTCCATCCAATCACACTTCTTCCCCTCCCCTCTTTTTCCCAATTTATATACCCCTTTTTCTGGGCTTTTGCCCTGACATGCTGCTGCCGCTTGCTGCGTGTTGGTGTACTTACACCCAGACACCCATACGTAAATGCATACGGATTTATACAGAGGATTCACTGTCGTGTTACTGCTACTGCTATTCCTAATTCAACGATTGCTTGTATGCATGCATGCGCATACATACATACATACATACATACATACATATGGATCTGCGTATACATTGTATATATTTCTGTATTTTTATATGTATTCCTGTGTAAAGGATTTATGCTTGTTTCTTTTTTTTTTTTTTTTTTCAATGATTCTCATGATTTGTGCTGCAAGCACGCAAAGGCATATCGCTTTGAAAAGGGTTCTTTTCACATACGCACAACAATATTAGGGAAATAAATATTTATAGTGACATTACAATAATAATAGTTCTTTCTTTTTTTTTTTTTTTTCCTTTTTTCCTTTTAGCCAACAGCAACCCGCAAGAAGGAAGGAGGGGGGAGGGGGAGAGAGGAAGACACAACGAGGAGTATGCTGAGGGGCATGTTACTTTTCCACAACGCCGAGCAGGTGGTGCAGGTTGTGTGCGGTGGGGAACGTTATGTGGCGGGAAGAGAGCAGAGCAATCGCATTGCTGTCATTCCTCACGGCTCCCTTCTTGTCGACACAACCACAGGGAACATTGCGGCTGTTGGCACAAACGACGAGGTGCAGGCATTCGTGACGGCCAACAAGTGCAACGTCACAGACACCGTTCCGTGCGAGGGGAAAGTGCTGCTTCCGGGTTTTGTGGACGCCCACACGCACCCCGTATGGGATGGGGATCGTGCCCACGAGTTTACGATGAAACTCAATGGCGCCAGTTACATGGATGTGCAACGCGCGGGTGGTGGAATCGGCTTTACCACACGCTGCACACGTGCCGCAAGCGAGGCGGAGCTTAAGGCGCTGCTACGTAGGCGGCTGCAGCGCATGTTGTCATTTGGCACAACGACGGTTGAGGGAAAGAGCGGGTATGGGCTCGAGCGGGATACGGAGCTGAAGATGCTGCGTGTGCTGAAGCAGGCAAATGATGAGGGCCCCTTAACGATTGTCAGCACGTTCTGCGGGGCCCACGCGGTGCCGGAAGGAAAGACGGCGGAAGAGGCGGTGCGTGACGTCGTTGAAGTGCAATTACCCGCAGTCATGCAGGAGCGTGCCGAGGGGAGGAATGATGTGCAGAATATAGACGTCTTTTGCGAACTTGGCGTCTTTGACCATGACCAGTCGCGGCGTGTGTTGGAGGCTGGAAGAAAATCAGGGCTAATAATTAATTTTCACGGCGACGAACTGTCATACGTCGCGTCGGGTGAGCTTGCCGGCGAGCTTGAGGCACAGGCGGTTTCCCACCTGGAGCACGTTAGCGACGAGGGCATTGCTTGCATGAGCAAAAGGCCGACCTTTGCCGTGTTGCTCCCCATGACGGCATATGTCCTTCGCATTGCCCCACCGCCTGCTCGTAAACTTATTGATGGCCACGTCCCTGTGGCTCTCGGCAGCGATTTCTGCCCCAATGCACACTCCTTGTCTATGCCACACACGATGAATGTGTCGTGTGTGTTGATGCACATGACGGTGGAGGAGGCACTTGTTGCTGCGACAATTAACGCGGCGGGCAGTTTGAACATGAGTGATCGCTGCGGCAGCCTTGAGGTGGGCAAGTGGGCCGATGTCGTTTTGCTGCATGCCCCACGATGGGAGCATGTCGTGTACCAGATGGTTGATCCCCCGATTGAGGCGGTGTACAAGAAGGGCAGGCTTGTGTACAGCAAGGAGCTGCCTTGACGACCAAAAAAGAAAGGAAGCGACAGAGGGGCGCTGCGC